>NC_069500.1:1368925305-1369225305 GCF_027579735.1 Bombina bombina
AGGTTCTGAAAAAATTGAACTTCCTAAAAATATAATCTATATAGCTAATGCATTCATTGTTTCAACCAATGCCATCCCAATCTACACACAGTGAAACACAATTTTTGCTATCCAATGAACCAGAAATAATTTTTTTTTTAAATAATTTGAAACTTTAAGAAAAATTTGAATTGATACATTTCATCAATACCAGTAAAACAGATGGAAAGCATTATAAGGTTATTGTAGAAAGTCAGTGCTTAAATACTCAGAATTAAGGACAGGGACCTAGGTTACATTCCAGTTTATTAAAAGAGAAATGTATTAGACTGAATAAACTCCCAGTTCTTGAAAGGAAAAAGGAATTTTTATTTTAACCTCTAAAAATGTCTGTGCATGATACAACACTAGTTAACTGTTTTGAAATAGTGAAATGCTAAACATCACAGATTGCATTTCAGCCTACACCGACACAATTCCATGATCTTAGACCAGTAGTTATGGATTTTGGAAAACAAAAATGTTTCCCAAAACTCATAACTAAAATGTTACAAAGTACACCCATAAACTACCTATTAACCCCTAAACCACCACCCTCTCTCATTGCAAATACTATATTAAATTAATTAACCCCTAAGCTGCCCACCCACATCAACAACACTAAAATAAACCTATTAACCCTAAACCGCCAACCCCCCCATCACCAACACTTAATAAATCTAGTAACCCCTAAACCGCCGGCCCCCACATCACCAACACTATAATAAAGTATTAACCCCTAAACCTCCAGTCCCCTACATCTTAACTAATAAACTAAACCTATTAACCCCTAATCCGCCAGCCTCCCACATCGTAACTAAAAAACTAAGCCGATTAACCCCTAAACTGCCGGTCCCCCACATCGCTAAACACTAAATCAAACTATTAACCTGCAAACCTCACACCCCGATAACTTTAAAATAAAAGTTACAATATAACTATCTTAAAATAAATAAAAACTTACCTGTGAAATAAAAAAAAACTAAGATTAAACCATAAATTAACATAACTATCCTAATAAAAAAAAACTACCTATTAAAAAAAACTAATTTATAAATTTAAATAAACCTAACACTGCAAAAACATAAATAAAATCTAAGATGGGAGCTAGCTGGCAACAGGAGCGGATGTGTTTTTGCATGGCTCCTTAATATTTCACCAATTAAATAAGATTGAAGGCTAATCAAACACCCGATCCTACCTAAAATCACCATCTAAGATAGCCAAATAAACCCGGTTGTGCATCAGAAGAGATTTAAGGTTTGTTTTTTTCTGACAGATGAGTACCTTGCTGTGGGCCATCTGGGAGCTAGAGCCTGGACAACATCGGAGCAGAGGATCGGCTGGCCCATAGCTAATCATGTTCTACTTACCTCTTTTCCACTTTGAGTTCAGTAGACCCTGAACCCTGATACTCCCGCTTAGCTCTTAGGACTGCCAGAAGTAACATTGGAGCCGAGTTTAGCAGGGGAGGACAGCAGTGGCTGTTAGGCGCGCAACACCATTTCTGAAGTACGCACAATAATTCGCATAGCGGACCTGACAGCAGGCGCTCCAACAACCCGGTCTGACATTAATCACATAAGGACACTGAGAAGCTAGCTGGCGAGTCACAACACACAGTATTACCAGCATTCTATATATAAGACAGCAGTTCCCTGAGAAATCCTGTCACTGGAGTCTTACTAACTCTGTATGCAACAAAGGACCACATATGTGCTTACTTTTCAATTCAGCCTACAATATTTCATTAATATCAAGCACCCAGGCTCATAGGGGGATATTAAGTCTTTCTCTGCATCAGAGGCTAATCGCATAAAGGGCCTAGCTACAAATATTAAGATATACAGGATATTTGGATCATATTGAGAGCTTAGGAACTACAGTCACAATAAAGCTCCTTCGCCGGACGCCGCCGGACGCCGCCGGAACCGCAACACTTTCCAAGGCATCTTGAATAATATTTGACATCTATTCCCTTGTGTCCAGCTCAAGCTATTATGTGTTTAATATATCAAATCTCTGCTTTTGAAAATAACCTCAAGCTACCAAAAATGATAGCCTGAACTCTGGAAACTGTATATACATGAGGAAGCCTTTATTGCAATAGATTAAGTGGCAGACAGTACTATGTGAAGATACTTTTCCCTACATCAATGCAGGGCATCCAGTGAATTAAAATAGAGCTGCATAGGCGTAGCCACCATCTGAACTGATCAGTCGCACTTTGCCTGAGCTCCTGGACTAACCTTTCTTATACAGCTAAATATCGCTAATATACATCTAACAAGTAAATCCTCTATAGACCTATATTCTAAGGAAGGTAAAGATGGTGACTTCAGACCCTGTTGGCCCCTGTGCAGCAACTTCAACTAACTCTGTCAGCCACGCACTTGTGGCCTCACTTTTGAGGTATTGAACAGCGTGTACAGCTACAATATAGATCGGCACAGAGATCCAGATACAAAATCCATGTAAACTTTCCCCACCAGTGTGTTTGCTATACTACAAGACCGGTAATAATCTGCTTCCCAGACATCTCATGTGAGGGAAGTGATTGTACCATAGCTCCTATTGAGCAGAGAAAAGCAGCGAAATGGCCATAACAGACTTTGAAGATGGAGTTAAGGCTCCAGATTTTGGAGGATAAGCTCTGCAAAATTTTGGAGGAGAATATTTCTCACTTAATTGAGTCACTGATGCAATGCTTACCCGGATTAACAGACAAGCATAAGGAGGTTAGATGCTACATTGAATCCGAAGAGGTACTGGTGACGTAACCAGTATCTGGAAGTGTGGAGGTGGTGACCGCAACTATACTTTCAGAGGCCTATTTGGATAGTGGAAGATTCTGGAAACCACTGCAGCCCGAACGCCAAAACTACAATTGGCTTAGATTCAATAGTGGAACAAACATCTTTCACAGGAGACTTAAGGCTACAAAACCCCACGGCTATGGGCTAGCTATACCTCCTCTATCAATACAAGAGACCACTTTACCAGATCTTTTAGAGAAGAGTACTGTAACTGAGAAATGCAGGGCTCTAAAGTGTGGAGTGGGCAAATTACTGTAAGCCCAACAGGAAGATCGCTTTGCTCAGGATCCTCTCAGTCCTCGGCTAGATCTTGGGTCTGAACATACATCCTACCCCAAGTAATCAACCGACAATGGGAATATCTGCTAAAGAAAAAACTTGGTTAACTCTGTGTGTTTAGGTTTGATGTAGATATAAATGATCTCTTATATTATATTGTTATGTTTTAGAATAGAGGCTTATATGATATGTATATAGGACAGGCCATCTGGAATACTGGAGTGGGTAAGATACTTTGCCCCTCATGAAAGTAACTACAACACTCATTAAATACGATGACTTATCTCACACTTTAATAGCAGCCACTTAATTGCAACTTTCTATGAAGACATCTGTCTGAAAACACGGACCTGTAACTATATATGGGACATTTATCTGATTTCAATTAGGTTATAGGTCTATGGGTAATATATATATATATATATATATATATATAGGTTGTTTTATATGTTCTTTTAGATTTGGAGTTATAGCACTGTTGTTAGCTTGATAGAGATTTTCATAAAAAAACAGTCTGAGATCTATTCTTTATCCCAGCTCTCACCTTTAGATGGCAGTCACAACTTTGCTTAACCCCTTAGTGACCAGACCACTTTTCAATTTGTTGACCATCTGGGACCAAGGTTATTTTTGCATTTCTGCAATGTTTGTGTTTTACTGTAATTTTCCTCTTACTCATTTACTGTACCCACACATATTATATACCGTTTTTCTCGCCATTAAATGGACTTTCTAAAGATACCATTATTTTCATCATATCTTATAATTTACTATAAAAATAATTATAAAATATGAGGAAAAATTAAAAAAAAAATGCACTTTTTCTAAATTTGAGCCCCAAAATCTCTTACACATCTATAACCACCACAAAATACCTATGCTAAACAGTTTCTAAATTTAGTCTTGAGTTTAGAAATACCCAATGTTTACATGTCCTTTGCTTTTTTTGCAAGTTATAGGGCAATAAGTACAAGTAGCACTTTGCTATTTCAAAACCATGTTTTTTCAAAATTGGCAATAGTTACATTGTAACACCAATATCTGTCAGGAATCCCTGAATAACCCTTCAAATGTATATATTTTTTAAAAGAAGACAACCTAAGGTATTAAACTTGGGGTATTTTGACTTTTTCATGCAACCATTTTACCACCAATCTATGCCAAAGTTTTGGGGGAAAAAATAATTAGATTTTTTTGACCAAATAGCAATTTAAGAATACATTTACTGATAATGTTAAGGGTTACTGACATATAACACCCTAATATGTCTTGAGCAGCATCTCCTGGGTACAGTGATACCACCCATGTATAGGTGTGTTGGGTTCTCTGGGGGCTAAAAGGCCTTATTTTTAGGTAGCGCATTCCAGTTTTTCAACTTGGAATTTTCACATTGGTCATCATGCACACATGTCCAATTTGGGACATTTCTGAAGCTGGCCAATGGAATTTACCCCCATCAAACCTTATATTTTTGAAAAGTAGACACCCTAGGGTATTTCAAATGCTGGTATTTTAACACTTTCCATGCACTAATTCAACCACCAGTCTTTGTCAAACTTTTGGGTAGTCATTTTTTTGTGTTATTTTTCACACACGTAATTTAGGCACGGATTATCAGTTCCTGTTATGTTTTACTGCCAAAAAACACCTCAATGTGTGTTTAACAACATCTCCTGAGTACAGTGATACCACCCATGTATAGGTGTGTTGGGTTCTCTGGGGGCTAAAAGGCATTATTTTTAGGTAGCGCATTCCAGTTTTTCAACTTGGAATTTTCACATCGGTCATCATGCTCTTATGTCCTATTTGGGACATTTCTGAAGCTGGCCAATGGAATTTACCCCCATCAAACCATATATTTTTGAAAAGTAGACACCCTAGGGTATTTCAAATGCTGGTATTTTAACACTTTCCATGCACTAATTCAACCACTAGTCTTTGTCAAACTTTTGGGTAGTCATTTTTTTGTGTTATTTTTCACACACATTGTACTTTAGGCATGGATTTTCAGTTCCTGTTATGTGTTACTGCCAAAAAACACCTCAATATGGCCTAGATTTAGAGTTCGGCGGTAAAAGGGCTGTTAACGCTCCGCGGGCTTTTTTCTGGCCGCACCATAAAATTAACTCTGGTATCGAGAGTTAAAACAAATGCTGCGTTAGGCTCCAAAAAAGGAGCGTAGGGCATTTTTACCGCAAATGCAACTCTCGATACCAGAGTTGCTTACGGACGCGGCCGGCATCAAAAACGTGCTCGTGCACGATTCCCCCATAGGAAACAATGGGACTGTTTGAGCTGAAAAAAAACCTAACACCTGCAAAAAAGCAGCGTTCAGCTCCTAACGCAGCCCCATTGTTTCCTATGGGGAAACACTTCCTACGTCTGCACCTAACACTCTAACATGTACCCCGAGTCTAAGCACCCCTAACCTTACACTTATTAACCCCTAATCTGCCGCCCCCGCTATCGCTGACCCCTGCATTACACTTTTAACCCCTAATCTTCCGCTCCGTAAACCGCCGCAACCTACGTTATCCCTATGTACCCCTAATCTGCTGCCCTAACATCGCCGACCCCTATGTTATATTTATTAACCCCTAATCTGCCCCCCACAACGTCGCCTACACCTACCTACACTTATTAACCCCTAATCTGCCGAGCGGACCTGAGCGCTACTATAATAAAGTTATTAACCCCTAATCCGCCTCACTAACCCTATCATAAATAGTATTAACCCCTAATCTGCCCTCCCTAACATCGCCGACACCTACCTTCAATTATTAACCCCTAATCTTCCGATCGGAGCTCACCGCTATTCTAATAAATGGATTAACCCCTAAAGCTAAGTCTAACCCTAACACTAACACCCCCCTAACTTAAATATAATTTACATCTAACGAAATTAATTAACTCTTATTAAATAAATTAATCCTATTTAAAGCTAAATACTTACCTGTAAAATAAACCCTAATATAGCTACAATATAAATTATAATTATATTATAGCTATTTTAGGATTAATATTTATTTTACAGGTAACTTTGTATTTATTTTAACCAGGTACAATAGCTATTAAATAGTTAAGAACTATTTAATAGTTACCTAGTTAAAATAATTACAAATTTACCTGTAAAATAAATCCTAACCTAAGATATAATTAAACCTAACACTACCCTATCAATAAAATAATTAAATAAACTACCTACAATTACCTACAATTAACCTAACACTACACTATCAATAAATTAATTAAACACAATTGCTACAAATAAATACAATTAAATAAACTATCTAAAGTACAAAAAATAAAAAAGAACTAAGTTACAGAAAATAAAAAAATATTTACAAACATAAGAAAAATATTACAACAATTTTAAACTAATTACACCTACTCTAAGCCCCCTAATAAAATAACAAAGCCCCCCAAAATAAAAAATTCCCTACCCTATTCTAAATTTAAAAAGTTACAAGCTCTTTTACCTTACCAGCCCTGAACAGGGCCCTTTGCGGTGCATGCCCCAAGAAGTTCAGCTCTTTTGCCTGTAAAAAAAAACATACAATACCCCCCCCCAACATTACAACCCACCACCCACATACCCCTAATCTAACCCAAACCCCCCTTAAATAAACCTAACACTAATCCCCTGAAGATCTTCCTACCTTGTCTTCACCATCCAGGTATCACCGATCGGTCCTGGCTCCGATATCTTCATCCAACCCAAGCGGGGGCTAGACATCCACTGAAGAAGTCCAGAAGAGGGTCCAAAGTCTTCCTCCTATCCGGCAAGAAGAGGACATCCGGACCGGCAAACATCTTCTCCAAGCGGCATCTTCGATCTTCTTCCATCCGGTGCGGAGCGGGTCCATCTTGAAGCAGGCGACGCGGATCCATCCTCTTCTTCCGATGTCTCCCGACTAATGACGGTTCCTTTAAGGGACGTCATCCAAGATGGCGTCCCTCGAATTCCGATTGGCTGATAGGATTCTATCAGCCAATCGGAATTAAGGTAGGAATTTTCTGATTGGCTGATGGAATCAGCCAATCAGAATCAAGTTCAATCCGATTGGCTGATCCAATCAGCCAATCAGATTGAGCTCGCATTCTATTGGCTGATCGGAACAGCCAATAGAATGCGAGCTCAATCTGATTGGCTGATTGGATCAGCCAATCGGATTGAACTTGATTCTGATTGGCTGATTCCATCAGCCAATCAGAAAATTCCTACCTTAATTCCGATTGGCTGATAGAATCCTATCAGCCAATCGGAATTCGAGGGACGCCATCTTGGATGACGTCCCTTAAAGGAACCGTCATTAGTCGGGAGACATCGGAAGAAGAGGATGGATCCGCGTCGCCTGCTTCAAGATGGACCCGCTCCGCACCGGATGGAAGAAGATCGAAGATGCCGCTTGGAGAAGATGTTTGCCGGTCCGGATGTCCTCTTCTTGCCGGATAGGAGGAAGACTTTGGACCCTCTTCTGGACTTCTTCAGTGGATGTCTAGCCCCCGCTTGGGTTGGATGAAGATATCGGAGCCAGGACCGATCGGTGATACCTGGATGGTGAAGACAAGGTAGGAAGATCTTCAGGGGATTAGTGTTAGGTTTATTTAAGGGGGGTTTGGGTTAGATTAGGGGTATGTGGGTGGTGGGTTGTAATGTTGGGGGGGGGGGTATTGTATGTTTTTTTTTACAGGCAAAAGAGCTGAACTTCTTGGGGCATGCCCCGCAAAGGGCCCTGTTCAGGGCTGGTAAGGTAAAAGAGCTTGTAACTTTTTTAATTTAGAATAGGGTAGGGAATTTTTTATTTTGGGGGGCTTTGTTATTTTATTAGGGGTCTTAGAGTAGGTGTAATTAGTTTAAAATTGTTGTAATATTTTTCTTATGTTTGTAAATATTTTTTTATTTTCTGTAACTTAGTTCTTTTTTATTTTTTGTACTTTAGATAGTTTATTTCATTGTATTTATTTGTAGCAATTGTGTTTAATTAATTTATTGATAGTGTAGTGTTAGGTTAATTGTAGGTAATTGTAGGTAGTTTATTTAATTATTTTATTGATAGGGTAGTGTTAGGTTTAATTATATCTTAGGTTAGGATTTATTTTACAGGTAAATTTGTAATTATTTTAACTAGGTAACTATTAAATAGTTCTTAACTATTTAATAGCTATTGTACCTGGTTAAAATAAATACAAAGTTACCTGTAAAATAAATATTAATCCTAAAATAGCTATAATATAATTATAATTTATATTGTAGCTATATTAGGGTTTATTTTACAGGTAAGTATTTAGCTTTAAATAGGAATAATTTATTTAATAAGAGTTAATTTATTTCGTTAGATGTAAATTATATTTAAGTTAGGGGGGTGTTAGTGTTAGGGTTAGACTTAGCTTTAGGGGTTAATACATTTATTAGAATAGCGGTGAGCTCCGATCGGAAGATTAGGGGTTAATAATTGAAGTTAGGTGTCGGCGATGTTAGGGAGGGCAGATTAGGGGTTAATACTATTTATGATAGGGTTAGTGAGGCGGATTAGGGGTTAATAACTTTATTATAATAGCTGTGCGGTCCGCTCGGCAGATTAGGGGTTAATAAGTGTAGGTAGGTGTCGGCGACGTTGAGGGGGGCAGATTAGGGGTTAATAAATATAATATAGGGGTCGGCGGTGTTAGGGGCAGCAGATTAGGGGTACATAGGGATAACGTAGGTGGCGGCGCTTTGCGGTCGGAAGATTAGGGGTTAATTATTTTAAGTAGCTGGCGGCGATGTTGTGGGGGGCAGGTTAGGGGTTAATAAATATAATACAGGGGTCGGCGGGGTTAGGGGCAGCAGATTAGGGGTACATAAGTATAACGTAGGTGGCGGTCGGCAGATTAGGGGTTAAAATTTTTAATCGAGTGGCGGCGATGTGGGGGGAGCTCGGTTTAGGGGTACATAGGTAGTTTATGGGTGTTAGTGTACTTTAGGGTACAGTAGTTAAGAGCTTTATAAACCGGCGTTAGCCAGAAAGCTCTTAACTCCTGCTATTTTCAGGCGGCTGGAATCTTGTCGTTAGAGCTCTAACGCTCACTGCAGAAACGACTCTAAATACCGGCGTTAGAAAGATCCCATTGAAAAGATAGGCTATGCAAATGGCGTAGGGGGATCTGCGGTATGGAAAAGTCGCGGCTGCAAAGTGAGCGTTAGACCCTTTAATCACTGACTCCAAATACCAGCGGGCGGCCAAAACCAGCGTTAGGAGCCTCTAACGCTGGTTTTGACGGCTACCGCCGAACTCTAAATCTAGGCCTATGTGTTTAACAACATCTCCTGAGTACAGTGATACCACCCATGTATAGGTGTGTTGGGTTCTCTGGTGGCTAAAAGGCCTTATTTTTAGGTAGCGCACTCCAGTTTTTCAACTTGGAATTTTCACATCGGTCATCATGCACCCATGTCCTTTTTGGGACATTTCTGAAGCTGGCCAATGGAATTTACCCCCATAAAACCATATATTTTTGAAAAGTAAACACCCTAGGGTATTTCAAATGCTGGTATTTTAACACTTTCCACTGCTAGTCTTTGTCAAACTTTTGGGTAGTCATTTTTTTGTGTTATTTTTCACACACATTGTATTTTAGGCATGGATTTTCAGTTCCTGTTATGTGTTACTGCCAAAAAACAACTCAATATGTGTTCAACAACATCTCCTGAGTACAGTGATACCACCCATGTATAGGTGTGTCGGGTTCTCTGGGGACTAAAAGGCCTTATTTTTAGGTAGCACATTCCAGTTTTTCAACTTTGAATTTTCACATCGGTCATCATGCACCCATGTCCTATTTGGGACATTTCTGAAGCTGGCCAATGGAATTTACCCCCATCAAACCGTATATTTTTGAAAAGTAGACACCCTAGGGTATTTCAAATGCTGGTATTTTAACACTTTCCATGCACTAATTCAACCACTAGTCTTTGTCAAACTTTTGGGTAGTCATTTTTTTGTGTTATTTTTCACACACGTCGTACTTTAGGCATGGATTTTCAGTTCCTGTTATGTGTTACTGCCAGAAAACACCTCAATATGTCTTCAACAACATCTCCTGAGAACAGTGATACCATCCATGTATAGGTGTGTTGGGTTCTCTGGGGGCTAAAAGGCCTTATTTTTCGGAAGCCCATTCCATTTTTTCCACTTTGAATTTTCACATCCCATGCACCCATGACCTATTTAAGACATTTCTGAAGCCGGCCAATGTAATTTACCCCCATCAAACCATATATTTTTGAAAAGTAGACATCCTAGGGTATTTCAAATGCAGGTATTTTAACACTTTCCATGCACTAATTTAACCACTAGTCTTTGTCAAACTATTGGGCATTCATTTTTTTGTGTTATTTTTCACATACATTGTACTTTAGACATAGATTCACAGCTCCTGTTATGTGTTACTACCAAAGAAGACACCAATATGTGGTCACCAACATCTCCTGAGTTCAGTGATATCACCTATGCATAGTTTTGGTGGCTTGTTTGGGGGGTGCAATGCCAAATGTCTGACATGCGTTTGTGATTTTTTTTTTCACATTTAACATATTTTCTTTGCCTATCGTCTTTTTGGGGGGTCTTTTAACATACCCCAATTTATTTGTTTTCCATGAATGTGTATATATTTGAAAAGTTGACACCCCAAGGTATTATATATGGAGTGCTTTGATGCCTTTGAAGCAACCGTTTTAGCTCAAAAAATTGGAGAAAGTGTATGGTGGTTATTTTTCAATTTTAATTTTTACAGACACATTGCTTTTAGACTATGATTTAGGAGAGACTGTTGTAAGTTATTGCAAAAGAATACTCCAGGCTGTTTTCTGCAAGGCACCCTGAGTACACCTATGCCCCTCATGCATAGGTTTGCCAGGATTTTGGGAAGGTTATGTTACAATTTTATGACTTGTGATTTTAGTTATTAAAAATGAGAGTATTTCTTCTGATAGGCCTATCTTTAGTTTGGGGCCTATCGCATACCCCACTTTTATTTATTGCCATGAAAGTGTATATTTTTGAAATGTTGAAACCCCAAGGTATTGTATATGGTGTGCTTTAATGCCTTTGAAGCAATCGTTTTAGCCCAAAAAATTAGAGAAAGTGTATGGTGGTAATTTTTCAATTTTCATTTTTAGAGACACATTGCTTTTTGACTATGATTTAGGAGAGACTGTTGTAAGTTATTACAAAAACATACTTCAGGTTGTTTTTTGCAAGGCACCCTGAGAACACCTATGTCCCCCATGCATAGGTTTCACAGGGGTTTTGGTTAAAAAAACAAAAAGGCCCAATTTTAGAAACAAATAGAGTAGTGAAATGTAAAAATCTGGCACAGTAAAAGTAAAAAAAACAAAAAACATCTAACAGTAAACATAACCAAATATATATATATATATATATATATATATATATATATATATATATATATATAACAGCAAATGTATTAATTCTTTTAAAAATTGACCATTGCATGGTACTGCTTGAAGCAGTCCCCAATGCAGAGTGCAGGCTGTCCAGGGCAATCAGGACAGTGATATATGGTGTCCCTTCTCTTCCCCCTCTTGGTACAGACTCTGCATTTTTTTTGTGGTTTCTGCTTTGAGGCAGGGGGGATTTTAAAAATAAAATGGGTAGTCCCAACTCTGCTGTCTCCCATCACCGCACGGGGAGCAGGTGCATCATGGTACAAAATCCCCGTAATAATCTGGAGCTGAAACTTTAAAAAAAAAAATTTAACTCTGGGGTTTGCTTTTTTGAACAACAAAAAGGCGTTGTGGGTTGCAATCTGCATTAGGTAAATTGCAACCTTTTTGTACCAGGCCCTTGTCTTCCGCATAATTAGGTAAGGCTGCAGCAGCTGATCAGCCAGATCAACCCCACCCATATGCCGGTTATAAGACTTGATGCACACTGGCTTCCTTATGATCTCAGCTCTGCCACATACAGAAACCGCCACCATCCTCTCTGTGTGGATAGTGGTAAGAAGGTATACCTGGGCGGGTCTTTTTAATTGTACCGCAAGCTACTGTATCAAAGCAATACAGTAGCTTGAACAAAAGGACACTTGTATAATAATTGTCTAAGTACAAGTGATACCCTTTGTTCATTAGGGGTAATATCAGGTCCCAGACAATCTTGCCAGTGGTTCTCTTATGTTCTGGGCACCCTGGAGGGTCAAGGAGGCTATCCTTTCCCTCATACACCCAGAAGGCCTGAGTATACCCAGTCTCGCTGTCACATAGCTTATACACCTTTACCTCATATCTGGAGCGCTTGGAAGGAATATACTTCATTAGGGATTCATCAACGCATATATTCCTTCCAGGTGTATAAGCCTCTGCAAACCTGGCAGAAAAGTTGGTTATCAGGGGGCGGATTTTATACAGCCTGTCAAATTGGGGATGCTCCCTAGGGGGGCACAGGCTGTTGTCGCTGAAGTGCATAAAATGCAGAATCATTTCATACCTCTTCCTTAACATAGTCTGGGAGAAAATGGGGGTAGAGCAGATAGGGCTACTACTCCAGTAGGAGCGAATGGAGGGTTTCTTTATGATGCCCATCAGCATAGTCAATGCCCAGAATTTTTTGAATTCTGGCACATTGATGGGGACCCATTGCTGCTTTGCCAAATATGTTCCAGGCTTTGCAGCACGGAACTGATGGGCATATAAATTAGTTTGGGTGACAATGTTCCCCTATACATCATCACCCAGAAACACTTCCAGAAACTGCTGGGGGCTAAAACCTGCCACATCTATATTTATGCCAGCATTTGCTGTGAAGGGCGGGATATCTGGCCTCTGGAGATGAGGCGTTACCCACTCTTCAGCAGCAATGGCAGCAACACGCCTCCTTCTGGCAGGGGGGCTGGTAGGGGGGTAGCAGGGGGGCTAGCAGCCACAGATACATCACTATCAGTTGAGACTGCATCTAGTGATGTATCTGAACATATGGCAGGGTCAAAATTGGGGTCTGAGTCAGACATAGAGGCATCTGACTCTGACGCAAGGATGGCATACGCCTCCTCAGCACTATATATTTTCTGTGACATTTTTGTATCTGTCACAGAAAAAAATTACTAAAAAAAATTAAATTAATTAACTAAATTAATTAACTAAATTAACTAGCAAAAAAGTACAGCTATGCTACTGCCAGTGATTTATAGCAATCACTGGCAAGCTATGGGTTAATGGCTCTGAAAATTAAATTATATTAACTAAATGGTTCTAAAAAGAGCGTTTGGATTTTTAAAAAATTACAACAACAAAATTAACCCCTAAAAAAATGCACAGACAGCAAAAAAGTACAGCTATGCTACTGCCAGTGATTTATAGCGATCACTGGCAAGCTAGGGGTTAATGGCTCTGAAAATTAAATTAACTAAATGGTTCTGAAAAGAGCCTTTGGATTTTAAAAAAATTGCAACAACAAAATTAACCCCTAAAAAAATGCACAGACAGCAAAAAAGTACAGCTATGCTACTGCCAGTGATTTATAGTGATCACTGGCAAGCTAGGGGTTAATGGCTCTGAAAATTAAATTAACTTATCTAAATGGTTCTGAAAAGAGCCTTTGGATTTTTAAAAAATGACAACAACAAAATTAACACCTAAAAAAATGCACAGACAGCAAAAAAGTACAGCTATGCTACTGCCAGTGATTTATAGCGATCGCTGGCAAGCTAGGGGTTAATGACTCTGGAAATTAAATTAAATTAGCTAAATGGCTCTGAAAAGAGCCTTTGGGTTTTTTTAAAAAATACAACAACAAAATTAACCCCTAAAAAAATGCACAGACAGCAAAAAAAAAAAAGGGCAGCTGGCAATCTAGGGGTTAATGGCTCTGAAAAGAACCTTTGGTTCTATATTTTCTTAACAAATAAAATAAATAAATCTCTCTCTGCTAAAAACAGGTCTCTCTCTCTCTCTCTCAAACAAAATCGCAAGTGAGGAGAGGGAGGGAGATCCACACTGATCATAGTCAATATTTACAAATATTGACATGGTCAGACAAATGGGGTATTTTATTATTATTATTATAATTATTTTGGGGTGGGAGGCTCAGATTGGGTGACCCTAGCTTGCCCCTATGATGAGGCAGGCTAAGGACACCCCCAGAGGCCCCATGATGCACTGGGCATCGCCATCTTGGATGCCTAGTGAAGGGGGAGGGGGGGCTATTTAGGGCTTTTTTTTTATTTTATCCGTTTTTTTTTTTATCTTTTTTTTTTTTTATAATTTTATAACTAAGTGCCTCGACCCACCGAGGCACTTAGCACGCAAGCAGAGCATCGGAAGCGTGTCCGATCGCTTCCGATGATCTGAAACACTGCCGGGCTCCACGTGGAGCAAAACCGGAAGTGATCACTCATGGGGGAGTGATCAATCTGGTCCCGGCACTCGGCAACAGTATTGCAGGATGCCTAGACATCGAGGCATCCCTGCAATACTGTTAGAGCAGCTGGAAGCGATTTTAATCGCTTCCAGTGCTCTGTTTAACCGACGACGTATGCCATACGTCCTCGGTCGTTAAGTGCTCTTTTTTTGAGGACGTATGGCATACGTCGTCGGTCATTAAGGGGTTAAAGGGATATGAAACCCAAATTTTTTCTTTCATGATTTAGAAAGAGCATGTGATTTTAAACAACTTTCTAATGTACTTCTGTTATCTAATTAGCTTCATTATCTTGATATTCTTTGCTGAAAAGCATATCTAGATATGCTCAGTAACTGCTGATTGGTAGATACACATAGATGCCTTATGTGATTGGCTCACACATGTGTATTGCTATTTATTCAACAAAGGATTTCTAAAGAATGAAGCGAATGTGATAATAGAAGTCATTTGGAATGTTATTTAAAATTGTATTCTCTACCTGAATCATGAAAGAAAATGTTTTGGTTTAGTGTCCCTTTAACCCTATGATATATATTTAAGGTGATGGGGAATAACTCCAGGGATTAATATAGTACACTCTTTGGCATTCTATCTGTTTGTAAGGTTATATACTTTTCAAAGTGGAGGAATATATATACTTCTAGCCCAATATTATTGATGGCTTGAGATATATATTAAGGCTCCCCTCTTAAACCTAACAGGTTATGCTACATAGTTTGCTTGATACTAATATCTCTGTTGCCCCCCTCTCAGTTTTACATGATGCTATTAGGATTATATTAGCTCATATATCTTACAAGTCAAAATATAACACATGTATTTACATGTCACTGCATTTTGCATGCTAAAGGGGGCTATTATATTTATGCTGAGATTCCTACAAATAATTGTTGGCTTGCTGTGCCGTCAGCAGCCGAGATGGCACAGTCTAGATCATAACTATAATTTTCAAGAGGAATCCCTATAATTTTCAATGTTAATTTGCCCCAAAAGCCATCCTTACATTCTGATTGCTACCAATGCTCCTGTAACCATTATGGAAATAATGTGTGACTCCAGGTGCGTCTATAATCTCTATATGGAACAATTAATAGATGACAACTCGCTCCTTATATGAATTTATATGTTTTTTAGTTTCATAGGACACTATCTAGAATGCTATTGCTCATGCCAGGTTGGTATACCATGGTATATTCATGCTGGCTTCTATGAGCATGGGAAGATGCATCCCCTAGACACCCTATCTTGATATTCATGTTATCCTCTTGATTCCCACTTAGTACAAAGGACCATGTTAGAGGTCTGTGAGGGGCCTAATTTACTATTTAGGGATTCCATCCCACTTTTGTTGTATTACCGTTAAGAGGAGAAATAAAAACGCATAGACTGTTTAATATTAAAAAAAAAGTACTCTATGGGGCCCGTGCTGGAGCGATAGGGGAGCCTGATGTATTACAGAAGACAGTAACATATTGGACTGTAGTTTAAAAGTTTAAGATATAATTCAGAGTGTATGTTGTGTTATACCAGTTGGTTTCTTAGAGCAACCTAATTTGAGTAATCCATTGGCCATCCAGTTCAAGTTATATCACAAAGTAACCTGCGATAATAAGTACAAAAGATATATAGGATAAACTAGCTCCTATTTTACTTGGGTTAAATTTACATATCTCGGGGTACGCCATAGTTGGGAATTATTTCTTGGATATGCCATTCTCCATACCAACACCAGGAAATAGTTTTGAGCTCTGTTAACTTCCATCTATTTTGATTTGGGTACGCTTTGGCAGTTTCTTAATATAATATTCAGAGGTGATGTGAGTCCTTAATTTACCCATAGTGCAAACCAATAACACATATGTCCCTATTTTGTATAATATCACCTGGCAATATCATATGTTTTATATAGCTATGGTAGCTCCAATAATATATACCCATAAAGGGAGGAAAAGAGAAAGGAAAGAAAGGTGTCTCCCCTCGCCCTTTCCTGCTCTACAGGATAGAGCGGGTCATATCCACTATCCCTTTCCCGTCTTCATCCAGTGGTGACAGCAACCCCTGAGGGGAGATACCACTTATGTCCCTTTACTGTATGGGTCCGGGGATGATATTTTTCTATACCAACCCGGCCCCAAAGCTATATTTCCTTATACGTACCCCCTAGCCTCTAACCTCACTCCTTTGAGTTTTTGATAGCTTTGCTCCTTAATTATCCCTTATTTCCCCCCCTCCTTACACCAGTGAGCTTTCTTTGTAAGCAAAGGAAAATTAATTCTATAGAAACACTTATTTTCTCTCTCCATGACAACAACCTAATTCATTCATCAACTAGATTTTATTTCCATGAAACTTAAAAATTTCCAGTTATAAAAAGACTCTGAAGTGTGAACAACTCATTTTCTGTACTGGAACAAAGTAGGCAGACTGCTAAAATACCTATTATCTCATTGATATTATTTTGGTATTAACTGTATAGATATATTTGATTACTTGCATCTCTCTAGATGGTGATGATTTGTTGATGAGTGTACTTCATATGTTTACAGAAGAGCGAAATGTTGCTCATAATGGTTGAAACTTATTTCATAATTTGTTAGTGATATATATATTTAATGTTTTATACTCTACTAAGCCCAAAAGTATTACAAAAATGAGGTTACTGATATCTCTGCCTATTGGAATATATATTTACCTGACTGTACACTGTTTTATTACTGTGACTTATATCCCAACGTTTGTACTACTAAAGTTTTGGCAATTCTGCATACATTGTATATGTTTATAATAACCTTAATAAAAATAATTGAAAAAAATAAAATAAAATCTAAGATTACAAAAAATAATAAACACTAAAAATATGAAAAATAAAAAAACTGTAAGATAAAAAAAAATAAATGAAATGATCAAAAATAAAAACAATCACACCTAATCTTATAGCCCTATAAAAATAAAAAAGCCCCCCCAAAAATAAAAACACCCCCTAATCTACCAGTAGCCTTTAAAAGGGCCTTTTGTAGGGCATTGCCCTAACTTAAACAGCCCTTTTACCTATGAAAAAATTACAAATCCCCCCTAAAAGTAAAACCCCCCACCCAACCAACCCCTCAAAAAAAATACCTAAATCTAAAAACATCTTAAGCTACCCATTGCCCCTAAAGGGGCATTTGTATTGGCATTGCCCTTAAAAGGGCATTCAGCTCTTTTACTGCCCAAAGCCCTAATCTAAAAAAAAACACCCAAAAAATAAAAAAATAAAAAACCTAACACTAACCCCAGAATTTCTACTCATGGTTCCTTTAGTCCGGTCATCCATCCTCATTCAGGCGGCAAAAAGTCTTCATCCAGATGGCGACATCTTCCTTCATTGTGGGACCATCTTCTATCTTCATCCCGGTGGCGCAGAGCTGTGGAGGCGCGGAGCAGAGCTGTCATGACATCCAGCACGGAGCATCCTCTTCATACGATCACCTCTGATGAAATTAGTCAATAGGATTTCGGTAGCTCTCATCCTATTGGCTGATTCGAAAATGTGGGGGACAGCGGTTTAGGGGTTAATAGGTTTATTATAATAGTAGCGATGTGGGTGGGCGATGGATAAGGCATTAATAGGTTTATTTATTAGTTGCTATGTGGGGTTTAGGGGTTAATCACTTTATTTAGCATCGGCAATGTCGGGGAGCGGCGGATTAGGGGTTAATAACTTTATTTAGTGTTGGCGATGTCAGGGAGCAGCAGAATAGGGGTGTTTAGACTAGAGGTTTATGCTAGGGTGTTAGGTTTAAGCATAACTTTCTTTTTCCCATAGACATCAATAGGGTTGCGTTACAGCGGTTTGCCATTCCGCTATCGCAGGTGTTAGTTTTTTGTCCCTACTGATGTCTATGGGGAAAAGCGTGCACAAGCACATAAATTCAGCCCTTGGCTTTTGTGCGGTATGGAGCTTAACTCACCAAAATGCACAGCACAAGGAGGTTTTTCAGTAACTTGTAATGGCAGCGCTATAGAAAGTGTGGTACCGCTCATTTTTTTGTGTTATTTATGCACCCAGTATAGCGCAAAACTCATAATTTAGCCAATTGTGCTTTAATTCCATCCAGAGACCCAGAACATCAACCCACAGGGGGGTAGTTATCAAGCCGTCTACTTTTCTGCCTTCGCCGACCCAATACGTCCGCCTAAGCTCGCCTACCTTCGCCGCCGCGGACCTTGAATACGTTCGCCTAAGTCTTGAATACGTTCGCCTAAGTTATCAAATAAAGCTGTCAAAAAGCCGCGGGGCGATGAGCAGCGGACTGTGACAGTTATCACTCATCCGATCTCGCTGCCCTTCGGCTTTTTTCCCAGCTTTATTGCTAGCCTGTCACTAAGCACTCACACTAAACTACACTGTTCTACCCCCTATACCGGCGCCCCCGGAGCCCCCCGCAACTAAATAAAGTTACTAACCCCTAAACCGCCGCTCCTAGACCCCGCCGCAAGTCTTATAAATGTATTAACCCCTAAACCGCCGCTCCTAGACCCCGCCGCAAGTCTTATAAATGTATTAACCCCTAAACCGCCGCTCCCGGACACCGCTGCCACCTACATTATACCTAGTAACCCCTATCCTGCCCCCCCTATACCGTCGCCCTCTATTATAAAATTATTAACCCCTATCCTGCTGATCCCGCACCTCTCCGCAACTAAATAAATAGTTTAACCCCTAAACCGCCGCTCCATGAACCCGCCGCAACCTATAATAAATTTATTAACCCCTATCCTGCCCCCCACTACGCCGCCGCCACTGTAATAAAATGATTAACCCCTAAACCTAAGTCTAACCCTAACCATAATGCCCCCCTAACTTAAATATTAATTAAATACATCTAAATAAATTAACTCTTATTAACTAAATGAATCCTATTTAAAACTAAATACTTACTTATAAAATAAACCCTAATATAGCTACACTATAAATAATAATTATATTCTAGCTATTTTAGGATTTATATTTAGTTTACAGGTAACTTTGTATTTATTTTAGCTAGTTAGAATAGTTATTAAATAGTTATTAACTATTTAATAACTACCTAGCTAAAAGAAATACAAAATTACCTGTAAAATAAATCCTAACTTAAGTTACAATTAAACCTAATACTACACTATCATTAAATTAACTAAATAAACTACCTACAAATAACTACAATGAAATACAATTACATAAACTAACTAAAGTACAAAAAATAAAAAAAGCTAAGTTACAAAAAATAAAAAATTAAGTTACAAACATGTTAAAAATATTACAACAATTTTAAGCTACTTACACCTAATCTAAGCCCCCTAATAAAATAACAAACCCCCCCAAAATAAAAAAAATCCCTACCCTATTCTAAATTACATAAATTTCAAAGCTCTTTTACCTTACCAGCCCTTAAAAGGGCCATTTGTGGGGGCATGCCCCAAAAAGTTCAGCTCTTTTGCCTGTAAAAGAAAAATACAACCCCCCCCCAACATTAAAACCCACCACCCACATACCCCTAATCTAACCCAAACCCCCCTTACAAAAACCTAACACTAATCCCCTGAAGATCATCCTACCTTGAGTCGTCTTCACTCAGCCGAGCAGCGATGGAACCGAAGTGGACTTCCGGAGCGGAAGAAGTTAATCCTCCAAGCGGCGCTGAAGAAATCTTCCATCCGATGAAGTCATCATCCAGGCGGCGCTGAAGAAGTCTTCGATCCGGCCGATGTCATCTTCAAAGAGGCGCAGAAGAGGTCTTCTATCCGGGCGAAGTCATCTTCCAAGCCGGGTCATGAATCTTCCTTCCGCCGACGCGGAACCACCTTCTTCACCGACGGACTACGACGAATGACGGCTCCTTTAAAGGACGTCATCCAAGATGGCGTCCCCTCAATTCCGATTGGCTGATAGGATTCTATCAGCCAATCGGAATTAAGGTAGGAAAATCTGATTGGCTGATGGAATCAGCCAATCAGATTCAAGTTCAATCCGATTGGCTGATCCAATCAGCCAATCAGATTGAGCTCGCATTCTATTGGCTGATCGGAACAGCCAATAGAATGCAAGCTCAATCTGATTGGCTGATTCCATCAGCCAATCAGATTTTTCCTACCTTAATTCCGATTGGCTGATAGAATCCTATCAGCCAATCGGAATTGAGGGGACGCCATCTTGGATGACGTCCCTTAAAGGAGCCGTCATTCGTCGTAGTCCGTCGGTGAAGAAGGTGGTTCCGCGTCGGCGGAAGGAAGATTCAAGACCCGGCTTGGAAGATGACTTCGCCCGGATAGAAGACCTCTTCAGCGCCTCTTTGAAGATGACATCGGCCGGATCGAAGACTTCTTCAGCGCCGCCTGGATGATGACTTCATCGGATGGAAGATTTCTTCAGCGCCGCTTGGAGGATTAACTTCTTCCGCTCCGGATGTCCACTTCGGTTCCATCGCTGCTCGGCTGAGTGAAGACGACTCAAGGTAGGATGATCTTCAGGGGATTAGTGTTAGGTTTTTGTAAGGGGGGTTTGGGTTAGATTAGGGGTATGTGGGTGGTGGGTTTTAATGTTGGGGGGGGTTGTATTTTTCTTTTACAGGCAAAAGAGCTGAACTTTTTGGGGCATGCCCCCACAAATGGCCCTTTTAAGGGCGGGTAAGGTAAAAGAGCTTTGAAATTTATGTAATTTAGAATAGGGTAGGGATTTTTTTTATTTTGGGGGGGTTTGTTATTTTATTAGGGGGCTTAGATTAGGTGTAAGTAGCTTAAAATTGTTGTAATATATTTAACATGTTTGTAACTTAATTTTTTATTTTTTGTAACTTAGCTTTTTTATTTTTTGTACTTTAGTTAGTTTATGTAATTGTATTTCATTGTAGTTATTTGTAGGTAGTTTATTTAGTTAATTTAATGATAGTGTAGTATTAGGTTTAATTGTAACTTAAGTTAGGATTTATTTTACAGGTAATTTTGTATTTCTTTTAGCTAGGTAGTTATTAAATAGTTAATAACTATTTAATAACTATTCTAACTAGCTAAAATAAATACAAAGTTACCTGTAAACTAAATATAAATCCTAAGATAGCTATAATATAAGTATTAATTACATTGTAGCTATCTTAGGGTTTATTTTACAGGTAAGTATTTATTTTTAAATAGGAATAATTTATTAAAGTATAGTGTAGTGTTAGGTGTAATTGTAACTTAGGTTAGGATTTATTGCACAGGTAAATTTCTCTTTATTTTAGCTAGGTAAGCTATTAAATAGTTAATAACTATTTAATAGTTATTGTACATGGTTAAAATAAATTGAAAGGTACCTGTAAAATAAATATAAATCCTAAGATAGCTAGAATATAATTATTATTTATATTGTAGCTATATTAGGGTTTATTTTAAAGGTAAGTATTTAGTTTTAAATATGATTCATTTAGTTAATAAGAGTTAATTTATTTAGATTTATTTAATTAATATTTAAGTTAGGGGGCGTTAGGGTTAGGGTTAGACTTAGGTTTAGGGGTTAATGATTTTATTACAGTGGCGGCGGCGTAGTGGGGGGCAGGATAGGGGTTAATAAATTTATTATAGGTGGCGACGGTGTAGGGGGGGCAGATTAGGGGTTAATAAATTTATTATAGGTGGCGACGATAGGGGTTAATACATTTAATATAGGTTGCGGCGGGTTCAGGGAGCGGCGGTTTAGGGGTTAATACATTTATTATAGTTGCGGTGGGCTCCGGGAGCGGCGGTTTAGGGGGTAATAACTTTATTTAGTTGCGGCGGTGTAGGGGGGTCAGATTAGTGGTGTTTAGGGGTACATGTTAGGGTGTTAGGTGTAGACAGCTCCCATAGAAATCAATGGGATGTCTGTCAGCAGCAAACTTGTACTTTCGCTATGGTCAGACTCCCATTGATTCCTATGGGATCCGCCGCCTCCAGGGGTGGCGGATTGAAAACCAGGTACGCTGGGCCATAAAAGTGCCGAGCGTACCTGCTAGTTTTTTGATAGCTAGCAAAAGTAGTGAGAATGTGCCGCACTTGTGTGCGGAACATCTGGAGTGACGTAAGAATCGATCTGTGTCGGACTGAGTCCGGCGGATCGAAGCTTACGTCACAAAATTCTACTTTTGCCGGTCTCGAGCCTTTGATAACTAAGGCGAATCAGCCTCGCCACAAATACGCTGCGGAATTCCAGCGTATTTGAGGTTGACGGCTTGATAACTACCCCCCACAGTCTTGTTAATGGTGACATAAAAAGTGGAGCACTCTTTATTGCTCCTGCTAAAAGTAAAAAAGTTTTTGCTTGCACGCTAAACTAGCACATGCAAAAAGCCAAAGAATAGAGATAGAATAGAATAGAGAATTAGAATATCTTGACCACATTAACGTATTCCCCCATAGACTTCAATAAAGCATGAAAAGTGGAAAAAGAAATTACACCCTTTTTTTGTTGAAAGTTTTTTTTTTCTGTAAACATGGAGTTGTTTTGATTTACCAAAAAGCTGTACTTTTGTTTTGTCGGTCCAAATAAAATTCTTTCAGAAAGACTTGACTTGTCAACGTGCATTTTTGCAAACTCCAGTCTGGCTTTTTTTTTGTTTCTCTCTTAGAAGTTGGGTCTTCTGTGGTCTTCTACCATGGAGCCCATTGTCATTCAGACGGTGACGGATGGTGCTGAAACTATTGCAACCTTGAGTTTCAATCTGGCTTGGATATGTTTTGAAGTTGTCCTTGGTTCTTTTTACATTATTTGAACAATCTTTCTCATCATTCGTGGGTCAAGTTTCCTTGTCTACATCCAGGGATGTTGGCTACAGTACCATGTGCCGTAAGCTTCTTAATAATATTGGCAACAGTAGTCACAGGAACAGCAAGCTCTATAGAGATGGTCTTGTAGCTTTCACATTGCCCATGCTTGGCTATTACCTTATTTCTAACTTCCTCAGACAGTTCTCTGGTTTTCCTTCTCTTTTCCATGTTTAGTGTGACACATACGGGGACACACAACAGCAGAGTGCATACTTTATTTCACTTAAACTGGCTGAATGAGTGATTATAAGATTGAATACACCTGTGATACTAATTAAAAGAGACTACTCTACTTGAAGTAATGCCACAAAATAATTATTTATTAAAACTTTTAAAATATTTAATAGTATTGTCTAGGTCATTTTAGAATGAGCAATAATTTGCTCCATACATTGTGCACAATTGTGGATGAAAAAATATATTTTACTTTTAACACTTTTCAGAATGAATTGGTGCATTATTTGATTAAATAAAAGGGTATCAATACTTTTGGCCACATCTGTATAATAGAGGCTAGAAAAGGGAACATCTTTTTAAACCTAGAAGATGGAGTAAAAGAAAATTCACATATTGGCCTTTACTTTGGAAATAAATAAATGGCCTCAGGAAAAGGGAATACATATGAAGGCTAAGAAGAAGAAGAAATTAAAATCAAATCAATAGAATCCTGATCATATCTCACCCTTAAAATATATATCAGTGTTGAATTAGTCTGTTTATTTAAGAGCATCCTTAGCTGCTCTGATCCTTGGATTATCAGAAAAGCAGATAAATGAACAGTAGGATAAATATTAGACAAAATGTATTTGTCCATACCTTGTGCAAAGCCACCAATTGGTGAGAATCTAAAATCTTTAATCCTGGAGCAAAATCTGTAGAACTCCTTTGTAAAGAAGTGACAGTGGGAGGACAAATACCTTTAATTTCCATTAATTTGGTTAAAATATGATCCATACAGTAATTGTAAAGCTAAGCTGAGTAATAGCAATAAACTTGCAAAATAGACAGTTAGTTTAGATTTAAAATAAGTAATCCCTGGATCTACCCTCTAAAGGATCTAAATGCATAGAAGTGGGGACAGATCCGGTATGCCCCACAATGTGTACACAAACACACAGGCAATAAACACAAGGGCCACCAAATAATATACTTTACTGTGCAAAAACATATAAGAACAAGTACTGTAAATAAACTTTACCCCTGGGAAATAAGATAAAAATCTGAGAGTTAGGAGACAGAAAACAATAATTTGAAATAAAGGATCCTCTTTGGAATAATTAATTGAGGAATGAATAAATAATTAATTAACTAATTATCCTAATGTGGAAGAAGGTGGCCGTTCATTAGATTTGGCTTTTTTGAGGAGCCGCATTTATTTTTGTGAGAGTTCAACACTAGACTCTGTGCAAACCAAATGGTTACTAATAATTTAATTTCTTGTATAAAATATTGTTGTAGGGCTTTTTTTTTCTTCTAAAACTTGAGACCTGATACTTTTTATTTTAATGTAACAGTTAACTAGAGCTCTGAAGTACTGCTAACATGACACACATTAAAGGGACAGTCAACACCAGAATTTTGTTGTTTTAAAAGATAGATAATCTCTTAATTACACATTCACGAGTTTTGCACAGCCAACACAGTTATAACAGAAGACATTTTATCTCTGTAATTACCTTATATCTAAGCATCTGCAGACTGCCCCCTTATTTCAGTTCTTTTGACAGACTTACATGTTAGCCAATCAGTGCTCACTCCTCGGTAACTTCACACGCATGAGCTCAATATTATATATATGAAACACATGAACTAATGCCCTCTAGTGGTCAAAATGCATTCAGCTTAGAGACGGCCTTCAAGGTCTAAGAAATTAGCATATGAACCTCCTAGGTTTAGCTTTCAACTAAGAATTACCAACAGAACAAAGCAAAATTGGAAAGTCGTTTAAAATTACATGCCCTATTTGAATCTTGAAAGGTTTTTTTTGGACTTCACTGTCCCTTTAAATTCCATTTCAATCAAGCAAATGCATTTACTTTTAAATTGTAATATGAGTGCTACTTACGACATGTGCAAACACCCATGATAAACCCGATATCGCTCATACATAACTGTTAGAGCTCCATTCATAATCTAACCCTTGGGGGGGCAATTTATCAATGGCCGAACGGCCCCTGATGCCCCTGTTTCTGCGCAAGCCTTCAAGTTTTCTGGAAACACCAGTTATGATGCTGCGGTCTTAAAAAAAACTTTACTTATATCATAAAATTTGATTTGTTCTTTTGGTATTTTTTGCTGTAAGCTAAACCTAAGTAGAAACAAACTGATTTCTAAACTGTTAAAAAAAACTCCTATCTAAGTTCATTTTAACAGTTTTCACAGTTAGACAGAGCTAGTTCACGTGTGCCATATAGATCACATTGTGCTCACTCCCATGGAGTCAGCACTAATTGGCAAAAATAGTTGTCTGTCAGATACAAGGTAATCACACAGGTAAAAGGTGTATTAAAGGGATACTAAACCCAAAATTTTTCTTTCATGATTCAGATAGGGCATGCAATTTTAAGCAACTTTCTCATTTGCTCCTATTATTGAATTTTCTTTGTTCTCTTTTGTCCTTATTTGAAATAGCAGTAATGTAAGGTTAGGAGCCCGTCCATTTTTGCTTCTGCACCAGGGTAGCTCTTGCTGATTGGTTTGCTACATTTAGCGACCAATTAGCAAGTTCTACCTAGGTGCTAAATCAAAAACGGGATGGCTCTTAAGCTTACAGTCTAGCTTTTTAAAACCAAGATAGCATGTGAACGAGGAAAAATTGATAATAGAAGTGAATTAGAAAGTTGCTTAAAATTGCATGCTGTAGCTGAATCACGAAAGACAAAATTTGGGTTTAGTATCCCTTTAATATAACAGTGTTTGTTATGCAAAACTGGGGAATGGGTAATAAATGGATTATCTATCTTTTTAAACAATAACAATTCTGGAGTAGACTGTCCCTTCAAGACCACTGAAGCTTAACTGGTTCGCTGCCTCTGAGGCTGTAGTCATCAATCTGCCCCATCCTATACGATCGGGTTGATTGACACCCCCTGATGCAGGGGTGGCATTGCTTGTGCAATGTTAAATGCCGACAGCGTATGCGTATCATGTCTGCCAGACTTTGATAAATCGACCCCATGGTGTGTTTTGGAAGGGGAAGTACAGAATTTTATTATGGCATTTCTATTAAAAGAACTCTGACTTTAATGTGAGTTAACAAATCAAATATGGCAACAACACTCACTGCAGCTACTAAAACTTAACTTTAATGTAGCATGTGTCAGTGTACAACATTGCTTCACTCTTAAATACACTCATTTGGCACCCAAATTTTAAATTAAAACAATATAATGTAGCATTTAAAACCTTAAAAATACATAAAGTCAAACTTTTTGGACACTACTATTTTAAGTGAAGCGATAGTTTGCGCTCATAGCAGAATATGTTCTATTTATTTTTAGATATTAAATATATATATATATGATAATTAAAATATATCTGATGGATTTTTGCACAAATATATATCTATACCTATATACATGATTTTATATAGGTATATATACTGTATATATATTTAGGAATATCTATTTAAAAATACTTATTCTCCAATGTTCAGAACACTGGAATGTAAAATACTTACAGTAAACACATGGTATAACACTTTATTAAATATGAATGGTGCATAAATATGATTTTTCATGTTTTCATCTACCTGACTGCAAAGTATTCCAATGAACTTATATATTTGTGTATATATGTATGTAAGTGTTTATATATATATATATATATATATATATATATATATATATATATATATATATATATAATAATAAGAAACAATGTGCCAGCTCACCTATATTATATCATATAGTGTATCCCTGGCACACTGAATAATTGATACCAGGGGTGCCTGGGAACATAGGAATTTTTTTTTGTTAATACTAAAGAAAAAGAAGTATGTTCTGTCCGGCAATAACACATAAGCTATTATAAGATAGAAATTGGTATAAACCCTGAGTAGTCTGGATGGGGGGGGGTGGGAAGGGGTGGGGGCAGCTTCCCGGTGACAAGCTCCCCTCCCCACAAACGTTACTATAAATATAATTGAAGAAATATACATTTATTGAGCTAAATATAATGTCTGTGTATATATATATATATATATATATATATATATATGTGTGTGTGTACAGACATATATATTATGTATAAGTACACACATATAAATATATATATATATATATATACACACAGTATATATATATATATATATATATATATATATATATATATATATATATATATATATATATATATATATACACATACAGGGAGTGCAGAATTATTAGGCAAATTAGTGTTTTGACCACATCATCCTCTTTATGCATGTTGTCTTACTCCAAGCTGTATAGGCTCGAAAGCCTACTACCAATTAAGCATATTAGGTGATGTGCATCTCTGTAATGAGAAGGGCTGTGGTCTAATGACATAAACACCCTATATCAGGTGTGCATAATTATTAGGCAACTTCCTTTCCTTTGGCAAAATGGGTCAAAAGAAGGACTTGACAGGCTCAGAAAAGTAAAAAATAGTGAGATATCTTGCAGAGGGATGCAGCACTCTTAAAATTGCAAAGCTTCTGAAGCATGATCATCGAACAATCAAGCGTTTCATTCAAAATAGTCAACAGGGTCGCAAGAAGCGTGTGGAAAAACCAAGGCGCAAAATAACTGCCCATGAACTGAGAAAAGTCAAGCGTGCAGCTGCCAAGATGCCACTTGCCACTAGTTTGGCCATATTTCAGAGCTGCAACATCACTGGAGTGCCCAAAAGCACAAGGTGTGCAATACTCAGAGACATGGCCAAGGTAAGAAAGGCTGAAAGACGATCACCACTGAACAAGACACACAAGCTGAAACGTCAAGACTGGGCCAAGAAATATCTCAAGACTGATTTTTCTAAGGTTTTATGGACTGATGAAATGAGAGTGAGTCTTGATGGGCCAGATGGATGGGCCCATGGCTGGATTGGTAAAGGGCAGAGAGCTCCAGTCCGACTCAGACGCCATCAAGGTGGAGGTGGAGTACTGGTTTGGGCTGGTATCATCAAAGATAAGCTTGTGGGGCCTTTTTCGGGTTGAGGATGGAGTCAAGCTCAACTCCCAGTCCTACTGCCAGTTTCTGGAAGACACCTTCTTCAAGCAGTGGTACAGGAAGAAGTCTGCATCCTTCAAGAAAAACATGATTTTCATGCAGGACAATGCTCCATCAGACGCGTCCAAGTACTCCATAGCGTGGCTGGCAAGAAAGGGTATAAAAGAAGAAAATCTAATGACATGGCCTCCTTGTTCACCTGATCTGAACCCAATTGAGAACCTGTGGTCCATCATCAAATGTGAGATTTACAAGGAGGGAAAACAGTACACCTCTCTGAACAGTGTCTGGGAGGCTGTGGTTGCTGCTGCACGCAATGTTGATGGTGAACAGATCAAAACACTGACAGAATCCATGGATGGCAGGCTTTTGAGTGTCCTTTCAAAGAAAGGTGGCTATATTGGTCAATGATTTGTTTTTGTTTTGTTTTTGAATGTCAGAAATGTATATTTGTGAATGTTGAGATGTTATATTGGTTTCACTGGTAAAAATAAATAATTGAAATGGGTATATATTTGTTTTTTGTTAAGTTGCCTAATAATTATGCACAGTAATAGTCACCTGCACACACAGATATCCCCCTAAAATAGCTATAACTAAAAGCAAACTAAAAACTACTTCCAAAACTATTCAGCTTTGATATTAATGAGTTTTTTGGGTTCATTGAGAAGATGGTTGTTGTTCAATAATAAAATTAATCCTCAAAAATACAACTTGCCTAATAATTCTGCACTCCCTGTATGTGTGTGTGTGTGTGTGTACATTAATATGTATTATTATGTATAAGTACACACATATATATATTATGTATATGCAGATCGATGCTTTAATACCTTAACAAATATTATTATATATCAGCGTTTATGTAAAACTTATAACACTGAATACAATTAACAGCTTTATCATAATGTGAAAAATATGTACATTATTAATAGGGAAGAGGCCATTATGGGCAAGCACTACATGGAGTGCCGGGGAATTTGAACAAAGTCACTTTAAAAATACACAATAAAAAATTTGCTAATAAATCTCATATTCTAAATACTATTCAAAGCTCTTCTAATGTATTTGAATGGTATTTTATGTTGTTCTTTTTTTGTGGTAAACGTTAGCATGGAAATCTGGTTAAATTGTTTAATTTTCAAGTTATAATTTATAATGTAACAATCTGTAAATTGTAGGGATTTTGGCATTTAGAATTGTTTAATGACTGCATATTGGCTTCACATCAAATGTATTTTAACTCTCTTTGTGTTATTCTGAAATCTTTCTTGATTAGACATGTATAATGTTTTAGCTCTGCAAGCAGTTTCGGTAATTGACAAGGTCAATCTATGATTTAACTTTTGAATGACTTATCTGGCTACTAAAATGATGCATGTTATAAAAATTCCTTATGTTCTTCCAACCTAGTTGAATTAACATTGCTTGTTATTTGATTCATTTTCTGTTTTTTTCTTTATTTAGATTGGAACATAGAGTAAAAACGTCCATCTTGTTGAAATGACCATTCTGTGACCATAAAATGCCTGCTGTGCAATATGTTCTAAAGGTTTGCATGATGCCAAAGCATTAAGCTGCATGACTCCAAATATGTGTTAGTTTAGATCTGACTTGCGGCCAAGTAATGTAACAGCCTTGCAAACTTTTAAAACTGTTTCATAGTTTGCATTAATTTTAATGTCTGGTGATGTAACAGGAAGTGGTTACACATAAAGATATCTGCAACAATATCAAAATAGGTTTCTCAATGTCATTTATATTAGGAGCTTAAGGGGAATTTTGTTGGATCACTACTCCCGGCTAAGGACCTATTGTAGGAATGCTCAAAACATTCCTACATCCGCCGGTCTTCATTTCCGCGGTTATCTCCGTGGCGCAGTATATGTGATAGCAATACCCGACTAAAAATCGGCAACGCTGGCTTTTGCGGGCGACGCCGCTTATGTAATTTTGCCTTATAAAATATTACCACACTAATAATATCTTAATTATACTAATTGTGGGCACAATACCCACAATTCTTGTTCCATACAATGAATAAACGTTATTATACATAAGACTACAAAAAAAAGGATTAAAACATATACATACACACACATACAGCAATGAATTAGCATCAATTATACACTAATATATCCCCATTCTATGTGAGAGTGTTTAGTGTAATTAAAAATGCAATGTTGATTTCATACTCACATGATGTTAAAAGGAGATGATGCAGAATAGAGAGAGTGAGACAGAATGTAACCCACCAGATGTATATAAGCCAAACAGACTTTGTCCCTTGGGGTCTGAAAACATCACGAGCACTGGAAGGCTCCTAAACTGCTGAGACACGGTAACTGAAGTGGGATATAAATACGGGACCTCTCTTGAACCTTTAAGCGGTACCTTGCATTGGGCGGGAGCCTATTCACTTGATAGAAGGTTCTAACACTATTAAATACACCCTGCAAGCATAGCGATATTTAAAGTGATACACTGAGGGACCGCTTCATTAAAAATTCTACTGTATGTCAGCTCAGTGAAAAGAATATAACAGTACTCCATTTAATACTAAACTTTGGCGGGAAGGAACACTATCTTAAGCCTATAATCGTTTATTCAGATACGCCACTACCACTAACTTGCATTCCTGTGTGTGATTTTTATGAGGGTACACAGCAATACTCCATGGCATAATTTGTGTGTTTTCAACATGTAACCACCACACATTAAGCAGATCTGCTCCTTCGAAGACCCTTTAACAAAAAAGAAAAAGAGTCACCCATTATCCCTTTAGCCTGATTAGGAGTAATAGCTAACTCCTTTTTTGGGAGCTGCCTGAGGAGTGATATAGAAGGTCTAAAGTCAGAAGACTTAGGAGCAGTTCTACACACAATTAGAAACAACTCTGTCACGCCTCTGTACATTGCAATGAAGAGATACTGAACAGTGCTCTGGTGAGAAGGATGGGGCGCTAGATCTCTTGATAATATGCATAATGAGGATATAACATCACCCCATATGTAGTGGTAGCATATCTGAATACATTTCATCGTTAACCCAGCACCTGAGACTATATTGTGCACACTATCAATAATATAAAGAACTTGAAGCCTCTGTCACAATACTCTGTTAAGACAGACAAGATGAAGAACAAAACGCAGACAGTCAAAGAATGTCTGAATAAATCACAACAAAAACAAAGACAGCTAGAACAAAGCACCCTCAATACTGGTGCAAATGGTAACACAAATAGCTCTGACGTTGCAGCCCCAAACATAATGGACTCCCAAAACGCTGCACTATTGTCACAAATAAAATCTTTATTTCAGGAAGAGCTCAAAACTGCTCTTTCTGACTTGAGACAAGATATCCGAGATATTGACAGTCGCACGGCAGAGCTCGAAGAAAAAACGGACAGCATTTCAGAAGAGATTCCGCTAATCCATAACTCCTTATCAGCATAAGCTGACTGCATCACTAAGCTAGAAGAACAGATCGAGGATCTGGAAAATAGATCTCACAGATCAAACCTTTGCATAAGAAATTTGCCAGAATTTTATAAATATCTATAAGACACTATGGTTAGACTCTTCAAACAACTTGTTCCAGAGGTTGAAACTGACCTGTTCCTAATGGATAGAATGCATAGAGCTTTAACTAAACCTCAGCAATCTTCAACAAGAGACATCATACTAAAGCTCCATTATTTTCATATCAAGGAACTTATTCTCAATGCGGCCAGAACACAACAGAATCTCTCTTTTGAAAGCCATCCTATTCAAATATTTGCTGACATAGCCCCTATCACTTTGAGAAAGCGTAGGGAGCTCAAACCAATTACTGCTGCTCTCTCAAATGGACAAATTAGGTACAGATGGAACTTTCCCTTCAGATTGGTATTCACTCATCAAAATGTCAACCACACCTGCACTACGATAGAAGAGGGTTCGGCTCTCCTCCAACGCTTACAAATTCCTATAGAGCTTCCCTCAACACCAACAAATCCAAATCCTCAAAAGAAGACCTTTCATCGAAAATGGACACCTGTTGGAAAAGCTAGAAAATCCAAGAAAACTAAAGTAAATTCCAGCACTAATGGAGAATCCAATCCACCCACTGGTTACCATCCACCTGAAGATCTAAGACTAAGTATTGAATATTCTATTATTGCTGTCTTCATTAGCTAATGAGACCCTTTGACTGGCCTAATCCTTTAGAGATTGCTCAAGCAATCAATACGGTCTCTGTTTGTTTGTTTTTGTTTATTATGCTATGTTGTCCAATTAAAAGTGTTAAGGACGTTATAATCACGTAAATGTTTTAACAAATACAAAAAGAATATTGTTTCTCAGGAGCTACTTCCCGAACCTCCCCCCCCCCCTTTCTCTTGGTTCCTCTCCTCCCTCTACTTCCCTACCCCCGATCTCTCCCTTTCCCACCCTATCCCTTTTTCGCCCCCCTCCACTACCTTCCCTTTTCCCTGTTTATATGTTGCTACACTACATAACAACCATCAAGGGAATAAGAATAGAAATATTTTCCATTACATTTTTTGATGGACCTACCTACCTATTGCCTCATCCAAATCACCAAATTAGAAATCCTATTACTACTATGTGTAGTCTATTATATCTATTTGTTTTATAATATTTAAACCAGTTGTTCTCAGTATCAAAGTTGTTAAATATGTTAACGTTTAACTACTGTTTCCAGGATAAAGAATCCTCATTTGAGTTTTCAGCCATAGCCTCACCATCATTGCATAGAATAAGTTTGGTGGGATGGGCTTTATTGACTGGATGTTCTCTATGTTGGGTAAGTCTCGACTCTCCACCGCACAGGGCTCTGGGGACTATGCTGATGCCCTTAGGGCTTTTCTGTTTGTTGATATTACCTTGCTTACAATATTTCTTATATACCTAGATGTCTATTACAATATTGTCCCATAATGCGAGGGGCCTGAACTCTGATATTAAAAGAAAGAAAGCTATATCCACATACAAGTCCCGAAAGGCACAGATAGTTATGATCCAGGAGACACACTTCACCAAAACATTCACACCAAAATACTGGGATAAGATGTACCCAGTCCAGTATCACGCAGTATGTAGTAAAAAAAAAGTGGGGGTAACGATTCTTCTCCATTCATCCTTGAATTTTAAAGAGGAGGAGGTGATAATAGACAAAGATGGGAGTTACCTCTTGCTGAGAGGATTACTTCAAAACACTCCAGTTATCATAATAAACATATACGCCTCAAATGAACATCAAGCAACCTTTATGACTAAAGTGAGCAAACTATTAACTTCTTGGAAGAAATATAAAACCCTTATTGGGGGAGATTTTAACCTCACATTAGACCATATACTAGATCGAACCACTCAGGGAATGACCCAACCCAAAAGTCGACCCTCACATAATATTTTAAAAGATTTTATAGCGGACCATAACCTTATTGATAGCTGGAGAGCTTTAAATAATAAACCCAAGAGACTACACCTACTTCTCGCCTATGCACAATACACACTCCAGGTTAGACTATATTTTTACAAAACAAATCCTGACACCTCTCCTAGTAAAAGCCTCAATAATAAACTGCCAACCCCCTATTCTCCTGGGGAGCTTTAAAAGCGTATATCAGAGGTTTCTTAATCTCTGAAACACATAAGAGGAAAAAACAAGATAAACTTAGATTAACACAACTACAAGATGAAGCTAGCTTACTTAGAACCCTAACAATTACCCATCCAAATAAAAAAAATGCTAAACAGCTTAGAGCCAAGAACGACGAGATAAACCATCTATTAGATAGGGAAGCATGTAGATCCATCAAAGTAATTGACACACACTATTATATTTATAGTAATAAACCGGATAGGATGTTAGCAAATAAGCTCAAAGAACTAACTAGAAATACCACAGTACCGCAGTTTCAGAGACAAGATGAAACATCTACTAACAATCCCCAATGCATTGCAAATAAGTTTGCAGAGTTTTATAATGACCTTTATAATCTACCTAATCCTGATAGACGTAAAGATAAATCAATAGATCTTGATAACTTCTTAGGCCACAGCACACTATTACAGGTATCTGAGGATGAGCTTATCTCTCTGAATTCCCCAATCACTCAGTCAGAAGTTAAGGCCTCCATAAAAAACCTTAAAAGTTCCAAAACTCCAGGCCCAGATGGCTATTCTGGGATCTTTTATACATCCTTACAAGATATTCTGATTCCCCAATTAACTGTCCCATTAACTGATCTGTTTAATCAGTCACTATTAACAGGAGCTGTCCCAGATGATTGGAGAATAGCAAATGTAATACCTCTTCATAAAAAGGGCAGTAGAGAAGAATCTGGCAACTACAGGCCAGTTAGTTTAACTTCAGTAGTAGGGAAATTAATGGAAAGCCTCTTAAAAGAAAGAATTATGACTTACATAAAGACAAACAATTTAGAGGACCAAAATCAGCATGGTTTTACTTCAGGGAGATCATGTCAGACTAATCTAATTGACTTCTTTGATTATGTAACAAAAGTATTAGACAAGGGAGGAGCAGTTGATGTAGCATATCTAGATTTCAGCAAAGCATTTGACACCGTCCCACACAATAAACTTATTCACAAACTATATCTCCTTGGTCTAGATTCAAAAATTGTGAACTGGGTGGAATGCTGGCTTAAGGACAGAAAACAAAGTGTCTTAGTAAATGGAGTTCATTCAGCAGAGGGGGCTGTTACTAGTGGTGTTCCTCAGGGGTCAGTTCTGGGGCCTGTTTTGTTTAACATATTTATCTGCGATATCAGCAAAGGGCTACAGGGGAAAGTATGTCTCTTTGCAGATGATACAAAAATTTGAAACAGAGTGGATGTTCCAGGGGGGGTAGACAAAATGAGAAGTGATATACAACAATTGGAGGATTGGACAAACGACTGGGATCTAAAGTTTAACACAGCAAAGTGTAAAATAATGCATTTAGGGAAGAAAAATCCAAATGTTAATTACAGACTCAATGACACTTTACTGACTGTTACAGACGAGGAACAGGACTTGGGAATTATTATTTCAGATGATTTAAAACTTAGTAAACAATGTAGTAATGCAGCGAGTAAGGCTAGCAGAATGCTTGGATGTATTGGTAGAGGTATTTGCAGCAGAAATAGTAAGGTTCTTATGCCACTTTATAGATCATTAGTTAGGCCTCATCTTGAGTATTGTGTGCAGTTCTGGAGGCCATATCTTCAGAAGGATATTAACAAACTTGAATCTGTGCAAAGGAGGGCTACCAAAATGGTACATGGTCTAAAAAATAAAACTTACCAGGATAGGCTCAATTACATAAATATGTATAGCTTAGAGGAGAGAAGGGAAAGAGGTGATATGATAGCAACTTTCAAGTACATTAAAGGGTTTAGTAAAACTGAGGCTGTGGGTATTTTACATAAAATTGAAAATTCAAGAACAAGGGGTCATGAGCTCAAGCTAAAGGGTAGTAGATTCAGGAGTAATTTGAGGAAGCACTTCTTTACAGAAAGAGTGATTGATTTATGGAATAAACTTCCTCAAGAGGTAGTAGCAACAAACACTGTGGGGGACTTTAAAAATGCATGGGACAAGCATAGGGCTATCCTACGAACTAGATAAGTTTATACTGTTAGGTAAGGTCGGGCAGACTTGCTGGGCCTATGGCTCTTATCTGCCGTCAATATCTATGTTTCTATGTTTCTAATTAACCCAGATTTTCAATTCCATTATGAAAGGTATAGAAATTCCCAAAGAGATGATGATGGCTAGAATTGCTGTTATACCAAAACCGGGAAAAAATAAACAACACTGCCAAAACTACAGACCAATTTCCTTGATAATTCAGGATATTAAGATCCTTACTAAAATTCTGGCCAATCGTCTCAACCCCATTCTTAAGTGTTTAATTCACACAGATCAGGTAGGGTTCATTAAAAATAGGGAAGCCCCAGATAATACCCATAAAATCATCAACCTAATTAATGTTGCAACTGTCTCGGGAGCGCCTTCTCTGTTTCTGTCTTTGGATGCAGAGAAGGCGTTATATAAGGTAGGGTGGGACTATATGTTTGCTGTTCTGAGAAAAATGGGAATCCGGGGCGAATTCTGTGATGCCCTGACCACCCTTTACTCATTCCCTACGGCCTTCGTTAAACTTTCAGGCTATCAATCAACTCCAATACACATCAAGAATGGTACGAGATAGGGATTTTGCCACTTTTGTTTGCTCTTTGCATTGAGCCTTTAGCGGTGAAAATCAGAGAAAATATAAACATCTCGGGATTAAGGGTGGGACAAAATGAATATAAAATATCACTTTTTTTCAAACAATGTTATTTTGTCTTTAACTAAGCCACTCTTGTCATTGCCCCCCCCCCCCCCCTCTATGCTATAATACATGATTTTGGCAAATTTTCAGGATAAAAGGTAAATCAAGATAAGTGCGAGGCATTGAGAGTTAAGTTACCCCTACATACTAAAAAACTCATGGAGCTAAATTTCTCATTTAAATGGGTACCCAAAACACGTAAATATCTTGGGATTAATCTTCCAGTCGACATATATACTTTGTATCAGGCTAACTATACCCCCATGTTCAAACATATCAGGAGTCTTATTGCAAAATGGTCAAAATTCAAAATCTCTTTACGTGGGAGAATGGTTTCCACAAAAATGACATTATTGCCGAAGTTAGAAAGCTAGAATAAATAGGAAGATCCTATGCGCTCACAGGAGATGTTGGAGTACCAGATCTGGTCTCTTATTATCAGGCAGCCAGATTAGCTCAATCATCACAGTGGTTCAAGGGTAAACAGGGGGCACCATGGATAAATATTGAGGCAGATGTCTTGGAAATTGACCATATTTCTAGCCTACTTTGGGCTCCTAAAAGCTTTAAACACCCATTACAAAATAAATTATTGACAATTTCCCATACCTTGTATATATGGAAGACGCTGAATGCAAGATATAGGCTTTTTCAGGCAAGGTCCAGAGCTACTCCTCTAGTTTTGCCACAGTCCTCTATCAGTTTGATAGTACAGCAAAAATGGGCCAACAAGGGCCTTTATAGAATAGCAGATGAATTGACAGACATCAATGTAATATCCTACACACAATATAGAGACCCTAATGACCGTAATGTATGGTATCACTACCTGCAATTGAAGTCGAGAGTGCAAGAGATCTCTAGTAATTTTAAATTCCCTCTTAATAATACATTTGAGTCGTTATGCCTAAATAGGGAACACACCTCTGGTCTGATCGCGATTCTGTATCGTTTACTTAAAGATAAACATTCTTTGACTAAGTCCTCACTTATGCTGAGATGGGAAAAAGGATCTGGATGCCATGTGGACCCTTAAAACCTGGCTTGATCATTTGAACAGTGGTCTCTCATTCTCACAGAATGTGACACTTAAAGAAAACTATATAAAGGTGGCGTTCAGGTGGTATCTCCATCCAACCAGATTTTTAGAAGGGGAAAATCAACTTCAACACTTATGCTATAGAAATTGTGACGAGAGGGGTTCATTTATTCATATGTGGTTGCACTGTTCTAGAGTTAGAGAAGTGTGGGCGCAAACCTCCAATCTTTTGAGCTCAGATTTCCAAACACAGATAACACTCAAGCCTGAACATGCTCTATTACATTTTAAGATACCACAGCTATCAAATAGATCCCATAAGCTGGTTATGATCATATGCACAATCGTGAGAATATGTCTGGCCCAACACTGGAAAAGCACCCCGCCAGACTTCTCTATTATTTATAACAAAATAACGTATCACTATAATATGGCAAGTATGGTTGCCGAGACCCTGAATACTAGAGACAGATTTATCTCACAATGGGAACCCTTTATAATGTATCATGAGAATAGAAATAAAAGAGGAGTTTATACTGTGCTCTCGACTGACTCTTGACTTGTGGGGGGATGCGGTGGAGGGTCGAGTCCAAGGGGACTTATGGAGAAGTTTGAACTGGATTGACTGTAATCTATGTTATATGCAATGTATGTTTTTGTACTGAAAATAACACATCTTGAAGTGACTCAGATTACAACAGAAATCTAAAGTAAGAAGATTTACTGATGATACTTAAAAAATCCTGCTGGGAGGGAGGCACTTCTAGCCTAGCTGAATGCTAGGACTTGTGATACTTGATGTACTCAACTTTAACAACTTGTTATTTAATTTATACTGGTTAACTGTATGCTGTTATTTGACTTACTGGAAAACTCTAATAAAATAATTTCAACTAAACAGTGAGGAGAGATTTAATCTCACACCTAGGCCTCCTTGCACTAAATGTCATGCAGACAAGCTTCTCAACTTGAGAAGTTGTCCACATGTCTTTGTGGCCTGTTGGTCCAGTGGCTGTATGTATCATTACACACTCAAGTGAGAATGTAATGCTGCCCCCTTCTCTCGTGCATCCAGTCGAGCAAGAGAATGACCTGTTAATGACCCTGAGTGAGCGCATTTGATGTGATTTTTCTCCACCACTTCAGAGGAGATTGCAAGAAGCAGCGGACTAATGACCACTGCTTCTTAAATTGTGGGAAGTAGGCTGGCATGTGCGAACCTGCCCCGTAAGGGTTCCGTAGCAGCCATTCCTGTTTTAAACTCACATAAAAAATAAAAAAAAACATGTTTAGAACACCAAACAGATTCTTTATCACCATCACTCAGTTAACAATCCATCATCATTTAATTTAACATCATTTAATTTAATTCCTCTACCACATTTACAACCACAATTATGAGGCAAAAGGACAGAAATTAAGTGGTTAAGCAATTGGTAAAGTTAAAGGGCCCCATTTATCAATGCCGTGAACCTGTTCGCATGGATCACAGCCAAAAAGAATACACTGGAGGGTGTTTTATCTATTATCGGAAAGTCTAGGCAAAACATTCTAAAGAAAAAGAACACAGGGTAAAACACAATTGCTTGGGATACTACCAATGATGGGAAACAAAACTATTCAGAGGGTCCCTTCAAAGGTTCTTGCCATTATTGTAATAAATATGGGCACAGGCAAACAGAGTGCAGATTTTTGAGAGTTCACAAGGAAGCTGTAATGGCAGGAAAGATTACATCCCTCTGCAGCTATAACAGAAATGTATGATCAAAAGGGGTTTTAGAAAGATAAGCGCTCAGATAAGTTAGGACAGGACTATGTTCCAAAGCTGATAACTGGTGCTTATCTGTATGGCCAGCACAGAAAGCTTTGTGAATAATGACTGTGGAGGAAGGAAAAGGTGGAAATAATGAAAGGAATAATGAGAAAATTTCCTCTCTGATATCTTTTCTAACTGATTGCCAAAGAAAGAGCTAGATGATATGGTTCCTAAATACCTTTAGGGATCATTCTGCATGCCTAAAGTGTAATTGAGGGCCATAACACAAAAATTCTTATTAACATGTATGCTTAATTATGACTTATCAAAAGACAAAAAGGAGACATGTTTAGTAGGACAATGGGGGATCCCAGCCACAAACATCTATTAGCTTTAAGATTGTACAGCAAAATGTATTCTCAGCTCAAATAAAATAACTAAAGGTTGTTCTTATTATTTTGAAATTCACACATTTGCAATGGGTTAATTCATATGTTATACCAATCCAACAAACCCACAGGTCAAATTATTTTTGTTTTGTTTTTTCCTTGCGTTCCTAAAACATTTGCAATTATCTATTACACAGTATACTTACTCTCTTACTCTCTGGATTAAAGTGCTTCAGAGTACCATATAAGAAAGACATTTTGGGCTAGTTTGGCACGCTGTTTGCGCAAGCGTTATCCTGTTTTTTCAGATTTTTGTGCATAATGGAAATAGCGAGCGTATTACGAGTTGAAACTAAACGTGTTTGCTTGAGCGCAATAATTATTTACAACCGTTGGGGTAGCGCGATTTGAGAGCTGTTGTAAAGGGTAGGAGAAGAATAAAAAGTTGCTACCCTCATATAAACACTGTCTGATAAAAAATATTAAAAATATATATATATTAAAAAAAGTTATATGAGCTGAAAGATATATGGTATAAGATGTTTGGGGAAAAAAAGCATACAAAGGGCTTTCACATATATATGCATGTCTAAATATGTGCATGCATTTATATATTTATATATTTATATATGAGTGTATATATGTATTTAAGCATTTATGTATTTTAATGTTTATTTACTGTACATATTTCACATCCCAATGTATATACACACACACACACACATATATATACATATATATATATATATATACTGTATATATGTACAAAGTATATTTCATATATATATATATATATATATATATATATATATATATTTCATACATACTTTAAAATATTCAAAGTATTATACTTCTATCACTAAAGATGAAATACTATGACAATAATCAAATATGTGAGGGGAAAAGGGATATTTCTAGTTGTCCATATAAAATTAGCACACTCAAGCCAGTCCCAGTATTGAGGCAATGCCCAATTTTATTTTGTTATCTGGAGGATTAAAGTAATAGATTGGCTAGTAACAAAATTGTTACAGAATAACAGCAACTATGGAAAAAGCGTCAATTAAATGGGCAGAAGTGGCTAGAAGAAGGAATAGAAGGAATATTGTGGACACAGTAGTTTTGGGTAGTTTGAGAACAGGGTTAGTGGTAGTAAACTCCATTAACATATCCAGATTTACAACAACATTACAGTCTCAGGGAATGTTAAATGCAAAAGGGATTTACACACAGGAAACAGCTAACACACTGGTAGAGACACTGGGGCCTAGTTATCAAGCCGTCAACCTCAAATACGCTGGAATTCCGCAGCGTATTTGTGGGGAGGCTGATTCGCCTTAGTTATCAAAAGCTAGAGACCGGCAAAAGTAGAATTTTGTGACGTAAACTTCGATCTGCCGGACTCAGTCCGACACAGATCGATCCTTACGTCACTCCAGATGTTCCGCACACAAGTTCGGCACAATCTGACTACTTTTGCTAGTTATCAAAAAACTAGCAGGTACGCTCGGCACTTTTCCGGTCCAGCATACCTGGTTTTCAAACTGCCACCCTGGAGGCGGCGGATCCCATAGGAATCAATGGGAGTCTGACCATAGCGAAAGTACAAGTTCGCTGCTGCCAGATATCCCATTGATTCCTATGGGAGCTGTCTACACCTAACACCCTAACATGTACCCCGAGTCTAAACACCCCTAATCTGCCCCCCTACACCGCCACAACTAAATAAAGTTATTAACCTCTAAACCGCCGCTCCCGGAGCCCACCGCAAGCTACTCTATACATATTAACCCCTAAACTGCTGCTCTCTGACCCCGCTGCAACTATAATAAATGTATTAACCCCTAAACTGCCGCTCCCGGAGCCCACCGCCACCTACATTATACCTAGTAACCCCTATCCTGCCCCCCCCCTATACCGCCGCCCTCTATAATAAAGTAATTAACCCCTATCCTGCCGATCCAGCACCTCGCTGCAACTAAATAAATAGTTTAACCCCTAAACCGCCGCTCCCGGACCCTGCCGCAACCTATATTAAATTTATTAACCCCTAATCTGCCCCCCCTACACTGTCGCCACCTATAATACATGTATTAACCCCTATCCTGCCCCCCACTACACCGCCGCCACTGTAATAAATTTATTAACCCCTAAACCTAAGTCTAACACTAACCCTAACACCCCCCTAACTTAAATATTAATTAAAGAAATCTAAATAATATTTCTATTATGAACTAAATTAATCCTATTTAAAACTAAATACTTACCTTTAAAATAAACCCTAATATAGCTACAATATAAATAATAATTATATTGTAGCTATCTTAGGATTTATTTTTATTTTACAGGCATCTTTCAATTGCTTTTAACTAGGTACAATAGCTATTAAATGGTTATTAACTATTTAATAGCTTACCTCGCTAAAATAAAGAGAAATTTACCTGTAAAATAAAAACTAACCTGTTACAATTACACCTAACACTACACTATACTTAAATAAATTATTCCTATTTAAAACTAAATACTTACCTGTAAAATAAACCCTAAGATAGCTACAATGTAATTAATAATTACATTGTAGCTATTTTAGGAATTATATTTATTTTACAGGTAACTTTGTATTTATTTTAGCTAGTTAAAATAGTTATTAAATAGTTATTAACTATTTAATAACCACCTAGTTAAAAGAAATACAAAATTACCTGTAAAATAAATCCTAAACTAAGTTACAATTAAACCTAACACTACACTATCATTAAATAAATTAAATAACTTAACTACAAATAACTACAATTAAATACAATTACATAAACTAACTAAAGTACAAAAAATAAAAAAGATAAGTTACAAAAAAATAAAAAAAAATAGGTTACAAACATTTTAAAAATATTACAATTTTAAGCTAATTACACCTAATCTAAGGCCCCTAATAAAATAACAAACCCCCCCAAAATAAAAAAATGCCCTACCCTATTCTAAATTAAAAAAGTTCAAAGCTCTTTTACCTTATCAGCCCTTAAAAGGGCCTTTTGTGGGGCATGCCCCAAAGAATTCAGCTCTTTTGCCTGTAAAAGAAAACTACAACCCCCCCAACATTAAAACCCACCACCCACATACCCCTAATCTAACCCAAACCCCTCTTAAAATAACCTAACACTAATCCCCTGAAGATCATCCTACCTTGAGTCGTCTTCACTCAGCCGAGCAGCGATGGAACCGAAGAGGAGATCCGGAGCGGCAGAAGTCATCATCCAAGGGGCACTGAAGAAATCTTCCATCCGATGAAGTGATCCTCCAGTCGGCGCTGAAGAAGTCTTCCATCCGGGCGATGTCATCTTCCAAGAGGCGCTGAAGAAGTCTTCTATCCGGGCAATGTCATCTTCCAAGCGGGGTCTTCAATCTTCATCCCGCCGACGCGAAACATCCTTCTTTACCGACGGACTACCGACGAATGAAGGCTCCTTTAAGGGACGTCATCCAAGATGGCGTCCCTTCAATTCCGATTGGCTGATAGGATTCTATCAGCTATTGTACCTAGTTAAAATAAATTGAAATTTGCCTGTAAAATAAAAATAAATCCTAAGATAGCTACAATATAATTATTATTTATATTGTAGCTATATTAGGGTTTATTTTAAAGGTAAGTATTTAGTTTTAAATAGGATTAATTTAGTTCATAATATAAATATTATTTAGATTTATTTAATTAATATTTAAGTTAGGGGGTGTTAGGGTTAGTGTTAGACTTAGGTTTAGGGGTTAATAATTTTATTACAGTGGTGGCGGTGTAGTGGGGGGCAGGATAGGGTTTAATAAATGTATTATAGGTGGCGACTGTGTAGGGGGGATAGGGGTTAATAAATTTAATATAGGTTGCGGCGGGATAAGGGAGCTGCGGTTTAGGGGTTAAACTATTTATTTAGTTGCAGCGAGGTGCAGGATCAGCAGGATAGGGGTTAATAACTTTATTATAGAGGGCAACGGTATAGGGGGGCAGGATAGGGGTTACTAGGTATAATGTAGGTGGCAGCGGTGTCCGAGAGTGGCGGTTTAGGGGTTAATACATTTATAAGAGTTGCGGCGGGGTCTAGGAGCGGCGGTTTAGGGGTTAATACATTTATAAGAGTTGCGGCGGGGTCTAGGAGTGGTGGTTTAGGGGTTAGTAACTTTATTTAGTTGCGGGGGGCTCCGGGGGCACTGGTATAGGGGGTAGAACAGTGTAGTTAGTGTCAGTGCTTAGTGACAGGCTAGCAAGAAAGCTGTAAAAAAGCCGAAGAGCAGCGAGATCGGATGAATGATAACTCTCACAGTCCGCTGCTCATCGCCCCGTACTTTGTGCACAGCTTTTTGACAGCTTTTTTGATAACTTAGGCAAATTTTTGCAGGTCCGCGGCGGCGGTGTGAGGCGAGCTTAGGCGGGCGTATTGGGCACGTTGATAACTAACCCCCACTGACTTAGGCAATCTTTTAGGTTCAGGGTCCTAATGTACAACATACAGAGAAAATACTGATAGGAGTAGTTAGATGGTTAAGGGAAGTGTTTATATTAATAACTCAGGCTATGGAAAATAACCATACCCCCCTGGTGGGGGGGGAGCAGTCTGAGGTTAACAGTTTTGCCTCAGAACACAACAATTAAACAGTTGGTTGGGTTGTAGAGGAAATATATGCAGGGCTACTTCACTTGTACCAACTAGTGGTTCCTATCAGAATGTTTATCGTTTATTTTCACTAAGAACACCCATCCCAGAATCTCATGTGTTACATCACAAGTTAAAGTTCTCAAGTTCTGGCCTTAGTAAGCTTTATGTGCGTGTCTGGCAGCAACTGTATTACAATTTGAAAGTAAAAAGTTCTTGCATGATCGCAACCATACTAACGTATTCCCCTATATACATTAATGGAGCATGAAAAGTGGAAAATAAAACACACAAGTAGGGCAAAAATCTGATCGCATTTTCTCCAGTGTTCTAACCTGACATGAAATTTTAATATTTCACATTCCAGAATATGTTCTATGTATTCATAAATACTAAATTCTATATACATATATATATATAATGTGTTTTTTTTTAATATATGTATGTATATATATATATATATATATATATATATATATATGTATATATATATATATATATATATGAAAAAGTATAGAAAGAGACAGGCACACAGAGGCACACTTCGTATAATACGTTCACAATCAGTGTATAGATTGCAGTGGGGGGAAAATCCACGCTCACCTGGTTTCTTTGCACCCTTCCTGCTTGTCCACGCTTCTTCAGTGGTTGGTACATCTCCAGCAGGTCACCGCGGTCCGTTGCCGGTAGAATAGGGGGTGAGGAGATTTTATATGTATAGGTGTAGGTATTTATTATTACCGAATAACAACACTATACAGTATAACAGAGTGTAATACCAAAGATTTATTATGTAGTTAAAATGACAAAAGTTCCTCTTTAAAATCCAGTAGGGATAAGTACTAATACATATATACAGACACACAGGACAAGAGCCGTAGTACAGACAGGTAACCAGATCCTTGTGTAAAGGCCCGTTTACAAGTTCAGACTAAATTGCTCAACATATATAAAATACACAAAATACAAATAAGGAGCACCAAAGGCTTGACTCTGCGCTGCCTTACTAAATTAATAGCTTGGCAGCTGAGTACCTTATGCAGCTCTGTGTATACTGTGCACTCAGTGCGTGCAGATGTGACGTGTGGCGGGGGCGGAGCCTAACGCGTTTCGTAACCAATGGGTTACTTTATCAGAGGTGTGGGCCGCCCCCCAACCTAGCTCTATAAATGCGTGTGGCTGTGGCTGATTGGCCAACTAATAGCCCCTCTATCGCCATTTTGATTATGGGCAAAAGATCCAGAAGCCATAGTTTGTTATAGTATGCTACTGAAATTTGCTAATAGTTGTACTTATATAGTGATAGTAATCATAAAGTGCCTTTTATAGGTGACTGATGTAATAATATAAGGCTAATACCTGCTCTCAAATTTGCTTAAAGGGCCACTAAACCCCAAATTTTTCTTTCATGATTCAGACAGAGAATACAATTTTAAACAACATTGCAATTTACTTCTATTATCTAATTTGCTGCAATCTTTAGATATCCTTTGTTAAATAAATAGCAATGCACATTGGTGAGCCAATCACATGAGGCAACTATGTGCAGCCACCAATCAGAAGCTACCGAGCATATCTAGATATGCTTTTCAGGAAAGAATATCAAGAGAATGAAGCAAATTAGATAATAGAAGTAAATTAGAAAGTTGTTTAAAATGGTATTCTCTATCTGAATCATGAAAGAAAAAAATTGGGTTTAATGTCCCTTTAAGTATAATTGCCATTATGCATTTATAGATTCAGGTTTGAGACACAACAAAATGATACTTAAAAGAACAAGGTTCATATAATAATTATTAAAAAGGGGGTTATTAAAAATAGGGAAAATATAAATAGGGAAAATATAAAATTCTTTATATTATCAATGTGATCTTAAATATATATATATATATACAGAAGAATTCATTGCTTAAAATAAATAAATAAATAAATAAATATAAAAAGTATTGTTTTTTTTCTCTCTTTATACCTTTCATATTTTTCTGTGCTCTCTGTGCTATTAATTTAGGCCTAGATTTAGAGTTGGGCGGTAGCCGTCAAAACCAGCGTTAGAGGCTCCTAACGCTGGTTTTTACGGCCCTCTGGTATTTGGAGTCAGTCAATAAAGGGTCTAACGCTCACTTTTCAGCCGCGACTTTTCCATACCGCAGATCCCCTTACGTCAATTGCGTATCCTATCTTTTCAATGGGATCTTTCTAACTCCGGTATTTAGAGTCGTGGCTGAAGTGAGCGTTAGAAATCTAACAAAAAAACTCCAGCCGCAGAAAAAAGTCAGTAGTTAAGAGCTTTCTGGGCTAAGGCCGGTTTATAAAGCTCTTAACTACTGTGCTCTAAAGTACACTAACACCCATAAACTACCTATGTACCCCTAAACCGAGGTCCCCCCACATCGCTGCCACTCGATTAAATTTTTTTAACCCCTAATCTGCCGATCGCCACCTATGTTATACTTATGTACCCCTAATCTGCTGCCCCTAACACCACCGGCCCCTATATTATATTTATTAACCCCTAACCTGCCCCCCACAATGTTGCCGCCAGCTACCTACAATAATTAACCCCTAATCTGCCACTCCGTAAACCGCCGCTACCTATATTATCCCTATGTACCCCTAATCTGCTGCCCCTAACACCGCCGGCCCCTATATTATATTTATTAACCCCTAATCTGCCCCCCTCAACGTCGCCTCCACCTGCCTACACTTATTAACCCCTAATCTGCCAAGCGGACCGCACCGCTACTATAATAAAGTTATTAACCCCTAATCCGCCTCACTCCCGCCTCAATAACCCTATAATAAATAGTATTAACCCCTAATCTGCCCTCCCTAACATCGCCGACACCTAACTTCAATTATTAACCCCTAATCTGCCGACCGAATCTCGCCGCTACTGTAATAAATGTATTAACCCCTAAAGCTAAGTCTAACCCTAACCCTAACACCCCCCTAAGTTAAATATAATTTAAATCTAACGGAATAAATTAACTCTTATTAAATAAATTATTCCTATTTAAAGCTAAATACTTACCTGTAAAATAAACCCTAATATAGCTACAATATAAATTATAATTTTATTATAGCTATTTTAGGATTTATATTTATTTTACAGGTAACTTTGTATTTATTTTAACCAGGTACAATAGCTATTAAATAGTTAAGAACTTTTTAATAGCTAAAATAGTTAAAATAATTACAAAATTACCTGTAAAATAAATCCTAACCTAAGTTAGAATTAAACCTTACACTACACTATCAATAAATAAATTAAATAAAATACCTACAATTACCTACAATTAAACCTAACACTACACTATCAATACATTAATTAAATAGAATACCTACAAATAACTACAATTAAATAAACTAACTAAAGTACAAAAAATAAAAAAGAACTAAGTTACAAAAAATAATAAAATATTTACAAACATTGGAAAAATTTTACACTAATTACACCTACTCTAAGCCCCTTAATAAAATTACAAAGCCCCCCAAAATAAAAAAAATGCCCTACCCTATTCTAAATTAAAAAAGTTCAAAGCTCTTTTACCTTACCAGCCCTGAACAGGGCCCTTTGCGGGGCATGCCCCAAGAAATTCAGCTCTTTTGTCTGTAAAAAAACACATACAATACCCCCCCCCCAACATTACAACCCACCACCCACATACCCCTAATCTAACCCAAACCCCCCTTAAATAAACCTAACACTAAGCCCCTGAAGATCTTCCTACCTTATCTTCACCTCACCGGGTATCACCGATCGGTCCTGGCTCCAAAATCTTCATCCAACCCAAGCGGGGGCTGGCGATCCATAATCCTGAGGCTGAAGAGGTCCAGAAGAGGCTCCAAAGTCTTCATCCTATCCGGGAAGAAGAGGCGATCCAGACCGGCAACCATCTTGATCCAAGCGGCATCTTCTATCTTCATCCGATGAGGAACGGCTCCATCGTGAAGACTTCCAGCGCGGATCAATCTTCTTCCGACGATGTCCAACTGAAGAATGACGGTTCCTTTATGGGACGTCATCCAAGATGGCGTCCCTCGAATCCGATTGGCTGATAGAATCCTATCAGCCAATCGGAATTCGAGGGACGCCATCTTGAATGACGTCCCTTAAAGGAGCCATCATTCTTCAGTTGGACATCGTCGGAAGAAGATTGATCCGCGCTGGAGGTCTTCACGATGGAGCCGTTCCTCATCGGATGAAGATAGAAGATGCCGCTTGGATCAAGATGGTTGCCGGTCTGGATCGCCTCTTCTTCCCGGATAGGATGAAGACTTTGGAGCCTCTTCTGGACCTCTTCAGCCTCAGGATTATGGATCGCCAGCCCCCGCTTGGGTTGGATGAAGATTTTGGAGCCAGGACCGATCGGTGATACCCGGTGAGGTGAAGATAAGGTAGGAAGATCTTCAGGGGCTTAGTGTTAGGTTTATTTAAGGGGGGTTTGGGTTAGATTAGGGGTATGTGGGTGGTGGGTTGTAATGTTGGGGGGGGTATTGTATGTGTTTTTTTTACAGGCAAAAGAGCTGAATTCTTTGGGGCATGCCCCGCAAAGGGCCCTTTTCAGGGCTGGTAAGGTAAAAGAACTTTGAACTTTTTTAATTTAGAATAGGGTAGGGCATTTTTTATTTTGGGGGTCTTTGTTATTTTATTAGAGGGCTTAGAGTAGGTGTAATTAGTTTAAAATTGCTGTAATATTTTTCTAATGTTTGTAAATATTTTATTATTTTTTGTAACTTAGTTCTTTTTTATTATTTGTACTTTAGTTAGTTTATTTAATTGTAGTTATTTGTAGGTATTGTATTTAATTAATGTATTGATAGTGTAGTGTTAGGTTTAATTGTAGATAATTGTAGGTAGTTTATTTAATTTATTTATTGATAGTGTAGTGTTAGGTTTAATTGTAACTTAGGTTAGGATTTATTTTACAGGTACTTTTGTAATTATTTTAACTATTTTAGCTATTAAATAGTTCTTAACTATTTAATAGCTATTGTACCTGGTTAAAATAAATACAAAGTTACCTGTAAAATAAATATAAATCCTAAAATAGCTATAATATAATTATAATTTATATTGTAGTTATATTAGGGTTTATTTTACAGGTAAGTATTTAGCTTTAAATAGGAATAATTTATTTAATAAGAGTTAATTTATTCCGTTAGATTTAAATTATATTTAATTTAGGGGGGTGTTAGGGTTAAAGTTAGACTTAGCTTTAGGGGTTAATACATTTGAAGATTAGGGGTTAATACTTGAAGTTAGGTGTCGGCAATGTTAGGGAGGGCAGATTAGGGGTTAATACTATTTATTATAGGGTTATTGAGGCGGGAGTGAGGCGGATTAGGGGTTAATACATTTATTATAGTAGCGCTCAGGTCCGGTCGGCAGATTAGGGGTTAATAAGTGTAGTTAGGTAGAGGCGACGTTGGGGACGGCAGATTAGGGGTTAATAAATATAATATAGGGGTCGGCGATGTTAGGGTAGCAGATTAGGGGTACATAGGGATTATGTAAGTAGCGGCGGTTTACGGAGCTGCAGATTAGGGGTTAAAAATAATATGCAGGGGGGGCGGAGCCAACGCGGACACTGAGCAGTCGCATGCTAGTATATCTCTAGCAACTTTTCATCTATAACTATGCAATAAATTGCTCAAATCAGCCTAACTGCCAAAATATCTTATAGCCAGAGAATCAGAGATCCTAAATGTAGAATCTGAGAACTAGAGAACGCCTGCAAATAGCAGAATTCCGCTTCACAAATTAGACTGGCCTGCGTAGGCTGAGTGGAGCAGCCATTTTTAAGATTCTACAGGGGAAGCAACGGAATACTAACGCAATGGCGCTTTTCAACCATACCTTTCTTGAAGCGCTACAATGCCTATTTAACAAACATTTTCTACGCCTGGAGGGGTGCTTGGAGGAAATGTTGGAAAAAAGTGTAAGTGCCAAAATACACCGCACTGCCCAGGCAACTCCGGCTTTCACCTCAATATTACAACCTGAGGCCAGGCAGACGACTTGGGAGGCAGCTGAATTGACTAACCCTGAGTCACAGCAGACAGTGAAGCCCACACAGAATATTGCCTGTGAACTTTACCAACCGCGACAGAGGGAGACAGTAAACTGGCAGCGAGGTAACGGAAGAGAAGATGAGAAGACCATTACGAGCCATTCTTACCTTGGTCATCTAATAGTAAAGGCTCTCAGCATAGACCTCTCACTGCAAACATCTCCAATAATGAGAGCAGCGCCGGCGGACCTCCCGGATCGACATAAGGCACTCCATTTGAGGGTAGTGAAGCAGAATGGAAGTAGCGTGTTCCTCCAGATGAGACAACTTTGTGAGTTTACTCCAGCACCAGCTGTGCAGTGGGCTATGGCTGAGCACAGCGCTACAAAGGACAAACTTGCAGCCCCTCTCCTACTGTGTTCCTTCAGAAGCCCTAACGATGTTAGCAGTAACATCGATATCTCTCCCACAGCTTCAGATGCCCTGTATCAATGTGATGGGGATTGGGGAGTCTCCCCGCACCATCTTAAGACCGGAGTGGGATAGATATCATATGGATGAACCTTTTGGTGACAGTATACTTTTATTTGCTTAAACTGAGTCTCTGTTAAAGCCTGCATTACTGTATACATTCTAAGCTGCAGGGACTAATACTTACTATCTCATACTGTCGCCAATCTTGTGTATTTTGATGATGGCTGCTTCTCATAAATTATAGTGAAAAGTTCTCAAAGTCCAGCACCTGGGATCAAAGGTGTGCAAACACAGGGGCACTGCACAATACCCCCAGTAAATGTAACAAGAGATAGTTGTTGCACCACCAAGTTCAATGAATAGTTTTCTTTATTGAGCCAAGATCAAAAAATCAGCAACTTGTGTCCGAAACGTTGCTGATTTTTTTATCTTGGCTCAATAAAGAAAACTATTCATTGAACTTGGTGGTGCGACTACTATCTCTTGTTCTCATAAATTATACATATAACTTAGTGCTAGTTGATCAGATGCTTTCTACCGCTTACAAAACCTAGCCACCTTGAGAACACACTATACAGCCCGCATAAGCATTTAGATATTTTGACCTAGTTATAGGTATTTTGATATGGGGACTCTGCATGCCTTTATATTTTAGCCTGCTTTCGTATGTAGAACGTATTGGTCTTCTATCTTAGTGGCAATATTTGGTAAAGGCTCTTACCCTATTTACAGGTTTTGACAACCTTCCTCGCATGTTTACAGCACCTTATATTCCACAACTCATCACTCCCCAGATTACCATGTCCATCCATAGGTGGCTTTCTAACGCAGAGCCATCCTACTTTATGTTTTGTACAGAGTTCTGCTTTCTGTAATAATTGCCTACTGTTTTAGGTGCACCTACCAGAATGCTAGGGGAGTCTAAATGCTAAGTTATCTGTACATGTTTATCTTAGATGCTATCCTACATATATCCTTAGATATACTGATACCTTGTTTTTGACCTACTTAGGCCAGCAGGACTGACCATTCATATTAGCCAGCTGAGTATATCTCCTTTATACACACCCCGTTTTCTTTTAATATTGCTTCCTGTAGTGTACAGGTTCCCTAGTTCAATTTTCCGTTTTATTCCTATCCCAAGCCTTTAGGATAACACCAGTGATATTAATATATGGGGGTTGGGCTGCCAGCGGCCGGGGCAGCACAGCCCTCCTTCCTTTCATTCCAGCTAGGTGCAAGCTCGTAACTATATTTGAAAGTGTAGTGATAGATATCTGCTCATAAATAAGGCTGCCCTTTTCTCTCTCAGTATCCTCAGTATGACTACTAAATTAATGGATACCATCACATGTAACATACTTCCTATTTAATTATTTACTATATTCTAACTTCCACCTCCCCCCCACCAACCCCTGCAAAAAGTCTCCCAATCTAGGAGAATTTACTACGCGGTTTATCTTGCTTATACCGCATCAATAATATTATTCCATATCTATATCTCATATCATATTAGGTTAGCAAGAGAATGGCGCCTTTACTGTATTTAATGTCTGACAAACTAATTGCCATCCCATTCTCAGTCGCCATGCCTTATATATTGCACCATACCGTTATATTCTATTATGCTCTTTAAATATTTAACGGGTGACCTCTTTGTTGCTCTTCGCTGTTTATCATGTGTGTTTATGTATATGCCGATTATTGCATTATACCTACATGTCTTACCGCATTTTTCAACCCTAGAGAGGATCCCACCAGTGTTAATATTACCTAATAGCATAAGTGTTTATTTACTCTGTTTTTATAGGATCATTCGCATCTTCCACTTTCCTCTCCTACTGTAAATATAGAAGGTGCCTTAGTATTAAGTGAGGAAACTCATCTTGTCCAGAATATGAAAAAATAAAAAGAGGTTCCAGTTCTTTGTATAACGTTGCCTTTGATAGGAATGTAATCTGTCTTTATGTATGCAGAAACATACTGTATCATATATGTCTGATTATTTTTCATAAGTTGTATTCTGTTTGCACAACCTCAATAAAAAAAAAAATGTAATATATAAGCATAACATTTATTATTAGATTTTTTTCATACAAATTTAACATTAAAACATATATCTTTAAGTAAAATAATAGTTTTGTAGATTTATATTAAAAAATGGCAATAACAATTTGATACTATCATTTAGAATTAGCTTAACTTTTTCTATTGTATTCCAATATCATAATTATGTTTTCTTCTGTTTATTTACCCAACTCTAGCTCCAGCCCATCAATTTCTCCCTAATCACTAGTCATTCCCATTCTAATTTAATTATGCAGCCATCTAGAGAAAGGTCTCTCTCCACCCTACTTTTAATTGCAATTAAATCATCATACTTCCACTTATCTCAGAAGTACTTACTCACCTTAAATACTTCAACCTCTAGACTGTACAATCTGTATTTTGGCCTCAGTACTTAAGGGGACATGCCACCCACGTTTTTTCTTTTATGATTTAGAGGGAGAGTGCAATGTTAAACATTTTTCTAATTTGCTTGTATTATCTAGTTTGTTTTATTCTCTTGATATTCTTTGATGAAAAGCATATCTAGATATGCTCACTAGCTGCTGATTGGTTGCTGCACATAGAAGCATCATGTGATTGGCTCACCATGTACATTGCTTTTTCTTCAAATAAGGATTTTTAAAAAATGAAGCAAAGTAGATTATGGAAGTAAATTGTAATGTTGTTTGGATTTCTATTCTTTGTCTGAATCATGAAGGAAAGATTTTGGGTTTAGTGGCCCTTTAACTGAAACTGCCCTCACAGAAGTAGTAATTACCTACCCTCTACACAATCCAAAGGATAATTCTCATTACTACTTATTCTTTAACCTCTCTATTTTAATGCTGTCAATAACCCTGTTCTCCTGCATTACCCTCCACTATCTGCGTGTCACTGCCCTTTCTTGGTTTGAATCACACCTCTCTAGTCTCTCTTTCAGTATCTCCTTAAGACCCAGTCCAGGACTCCATGCTTTTCTCAGCCTACAAATATTCACTTGGAAAACTCATACACTCCTTTGGGTAACAGTCATACCAGCATTGAATGCCTGCTGCCTAACAGTAATACCTGAACTTGTTTTGTCTTTCACTTTTCACAGCCACTCTCACGTCAAATTCTGCCATTCCTACTGTGGAACATTTCCAAAATGGAACTATTTCCTATTTAAAAAACATCCAAAATATTTGTCCACTCACTTAGCAGGTCCCACCTTGACTACTGAAACTCCCTTCTCATTGACCTACATCTTAATAATTTATCCTCAGTTCAATCTATTCTAAATGCCTCTGTAATAATCATCAACCTCATGTGTCATCCTTCATCCATCACTCACCTATGCCAGTCCCTTCTACTATTGAGTGAATATTACTTGTGATTATTGTGTACTGTGAGCAATTTTCCTATTGATTGTGATCTAAGACTAAGGGTAACATAAATAAGCTAAAGGGGTTCCCTACCCTAGATGCTTGCAGGAAGGAGAATGCCTTATAGCAATACAAGTTAGGGTGCAGGAATACCTCTCTACCCCTATACCTTTAGTGTGGGCTGAGTACATCAGAGTTTGATTGTTTATTTTGTTTGTGATACTAAAATATATTAGCATGCAGACACTTGTTTTTTGTTTGTTTAAGCATTTCTAAAAAGACTGCTTCCAAGAATTTAATTGATGAGATCATATATGATTTACTCTCATAAATAGTCTTTTCTATACATGTTTTTAAAAGTGTTTTGGTTTTCTAATAAAGTTTGACATTTTCAGTTATTACTAAAAAAATAATAATAATAAAAAAAAAATAATATGCAGGGGTCAGCGATAGCGGGGGCGGCAGATTAGGGGTTAATAAGTGTAAGGATAGGGGTGTTTAGACTCGGGGTACATGTTAGAGTGTTAGGTGCAAACGTAGGAAGTGTTTCCACATAGAAAACAATGGGGCTGCGTTAGGAGCTGAACGCGGCTTTTTTGCAGGTGTTAGGTTTTTTTTCAGCTCAAACTGCCCCATTGTTTTCTAAGGGGGAATCGTGCACAAGCGCGTTTTTGAAGCTGGCCGCGTCCGTAAGCACTGCTGGTATCGAGAGTTGAAGTTGCGTTAAATATGCTATAAGCTCCTTTTTTGGAGCCTAACGCAGCCATTCTGTGAACTCTAAATACCAGCGGTATTTAAAAGGTGCGGCCAGAAAAAAGCCAGCGTAGCTAACGCACCCCTTTGGCCGCAGAACTCTAAATCTAGGCGTTAGTAAGGCAGCGCAGAGTCAAGCCTTTGGTGCTCCTTATTTGTATTTTGTGTATTTTATATGTGTTGAGCAATTTAGTCTGAACTTGTAAACGGGCCTTTACACAAGGATCTGGTTACCTGTCTGTCCTACGGCTCTTGTCCTGTGTGTCTGTATATATGTATTAGTACTTATCCCTACTGGATTTTAAAGAGGAACTTTTGTCATTTTAACTACATAATAAATCTTTGGTATTACACTCTGTTATACTGTATAGTGTTGTTATTCGGTAATAATAAATACCTACACCTATACATATAAAATCTCCTCACCCCCTATTCTACCGGCAACGGACCGCGGTGACCTGCTGGAGATGTACCAACCACTGAAGAAGCGTGGACAAGCAGGAAGGGTGCAAAGAAACCAGGTGAGCATGGATTTTCCCCCCACTGCAATCTATACACTGATTGTGAACGTATTATACGAAGTGTGCCTCTGTGCGCCTGTCTCTTTCTATACTTTTTCAGACAATCAAGAGGAACCTCGCCCTGCGGGGGATCATCTTTCCACTAGACGGGCTGCCTTTCACCTATAGCACACGAGAACTAGTATTGTGGACTATATGGAAAATTATACATCCACAGACTGTCCATCTAAATAAGACTGCTTGCTACATAAACTGTATATTGTCTCATACACACATATATATACATCTATATATAAAATGTTTATTCTTAATAGTGGATGAGAATATATATTGGGACAAGCAGATTGTATATATATACTTCAAGCGCTGATTATTCTTGTATATATATATATATATATATATATATATATATATATATATATATATATATATATATATATATATATATATATATATATATATATATATATATCTAGGTTGCCGGTAAAGTCAGATATTGGATAATCATATTATTACCCGGGTAAAGCTGACATTATCCAGCAGCTGTGGGTAAAGCCCAATGTAAGATCATACATCGGACTTTACCTGGGTAATCCTGGGGTAATCCTAGTATTACACAAACGCTTCCGAATAAAGCTAATCACAGCACTATTTTTGTCCTTTGAAGACAATGGGGCAGATTTATCAAGGGCTAAATGGCCCCTGATGCCCCTGTTTCCGCACAAGCCTTCAGGCTTGCCAGAAACAGCAGTTATGAAGCAGCGGTGTTACGACTGCTGCTCCTTAACTGGTCTGCTACCTCTGAGGTTGTGGCATACAGCTACAGCGTATCATGTCCGCCAGACTTTGATAAATCAGCCCCACTATCTCTTGCAAATAACCATGTCAAACTTATATATGATGTGCTGTAATTCCCCATCTTAACTATCTTTTTTTTTGGAGATCAAGGGGGTGGATACCAAAGGATCGGCTGGGGCCCTCTTAATCCCCCAGGCAGAGGCAAAAAAAAAAATGAGTGTAGATGGGCTTTATCCAGAAGCGTTTGGGTAATTCTGGGATTACCTGTAATATATATACTATATATATATATATATATATATATATATATATATATATATATATATATTATTTTTATTATATCTTTTCATGTGACAACACTGAAGAAATTACACTTTGCTACAATGTAAAGTAGTGAGTGTACAGCCTGTATAACAGTGTAAATGTGCTGTCCCCTCAAAATAACTCAACACACAGCCATTAATGTCTAAACCATTGGCAACAAAAGTGAGTACACCCCAAAGTGGAAATGTCCAAACTGGGCCCAATTAGCCATTTTCCTCCCCAGTGTCTTGTGACTCATTAGTGTTACAAGGTCTCAGGTGTGAATCAGGGAGCAGGTGTGTTAAATTTGGTGTTATCGCTCTTACACTCTCTCATGCTGGTCACTGGAAGTTCAACATGGCACCTCATGGCAAAGAACTCTCAATAGTTGTATACCGCTGTACGCATATGGCCATGCTAAAAGACTTCACATGTTGATATATATAATACCATACCAGTCCTCTGACTCAAATACTACTACCCCTATTAGTGCCAAAAATGCTCATAAGTCCCTACCGATAATAATCATCATCTTGCGTGGCTGATGTAAAGGTGACCAAATAATAATATATGCACTGATACCCCCCCCCCCATATTTTGGCTAATGAGATGGGGGGGGGGTTATCAGTGTATATATTATTATTTGGTGACCTTTACATCAGCCACGCGAGATGATGATTATTATCGGTAGGGACTTATGAGCATTTTTGGCACTAATAGGGGTAGTAGTATTTGAGTCAGAGGACTGGTATGGTATTATATATATCAACATGTGAAGTCTTTTAGCATGGCCATATGCGTACAGCGGTATACAATTATTGACCATCCATGTATCATCTTATTGCTTGGCACTGAGGGGTAATAGTGTTGAAATATGTGATATGGTAGGTTACTGCATTAAGGATTACAATATGTGAATTACTCATTGGCATATAGTATTTTATAATAGAAAATGGTGTTTGAATACTATTGAGACAAGCTAGTATATTGCACTCTTACAAATCATCATATTGTCACTAGCACTTGTTACAAATATGAGTAGTCGAGTACATATGGTGTTTCGGTATGGACCACCAAATATGGAGTTTGTGGCTACTGAGAGGGGCCATTGCGTCTCATGTGGGTTGCGGTTCCCATGAGGGGAGATTGGGCAGAGAATCAATTGTGGAGTCATATAGTGGCTATGATCATGTTGTATGCCACATTTGTCGTCATCAACTATTAGTTATTTCTATGCACCATAGTTGTTTAACTGCACCGTATGTTTGCCAGCAGAGATAGCTGTTGGCAGCAGTGACTCTGAGCTGTGGGCGCGAGTGTATACAGTTATGTGGGCGGACATGGAGCTTGTGGCTGACAGCTGAGTGATGTAGTGAGGAGGTGGGGTCTATCATTAATCTAAGACGGGAGAAGTATCCCCGGAATATGTGGCAGTATGACATTGTCCGGTACCAGAGCCGGCCCTGCTAATATTGCAGCGAGCTACCGATGATACTAACTAGAACTTTTTCTCTACTAGTGCGGTTTCGTATATTCACCGGCACACGCGAATGGGGGTGTGTAGCGGTATTCCAATCAGGATTGGCTAGTAAGTTAGAATCTATTAGCCTATCAATGGCGCTGACGTCAGACGCCAAACAAACACGGAGGATCATTTACTTTTTACGATATAGGTGGTGATTTATTGACTTTGACAAAATTGTGCATTGTGTGAACAGTTAACCTGATCGAAACATAGAGCATCTAATATAGAACAATTCAGGTATTTATATAGCTCATGTTTCAGTCATATATCACGCCAAAGAACAACAGACAGGTATGAATAATTGTTTGTATGAGACTAATCTCAGAGTATGAGGCATACATCGTGAACATATAGGTAATTTTAATAAACATATAGCAATGTTATTAGGACCCACAATAGGGATATTTATTTTTCAAAAAAACCATTTAGTTGCATCCCCTCCTATTCTATACAACACATGCACAAGCCCATTAAGCCTATCAGAGCAATGATTGAAAAGTGTACAGGTGTGTATCAACTAATGGGCAATTAAACAAAGGGCTTGTTGTGATTGGTTATTGAGGTTATGAAGGGTGGGGCAGTACAGGTAGCTCAGGTCTTTATAAGATGTTTATGTAGAGTTTGAATACATGCCTGAGGAAACGGTTAATTCCGAGAAACGCGTTGCATGTCACTTACTTATTGTGCATGAAGGATATATGTATTTTATTGTTTTTAATTTTTATTAAAACCCTTATTTTAATCATTATCCTCACTGCAATGTTTCATTTCTGAGCTACCTGTCTATCCCGAATGCTGCCGAGTATCCTGCCTCTGATCCTATACAGCCAGCTGAGTTGCTGAGAAAGCCAGCCTGCCTCTATTGGCACAACTGAGTGCCGCCACAGAATCTGAGTACCCTGCACGGATTGCTTATTTATCGGTGTACCCATACAGATTCACACAGTGGTGGGCCTTTGTTTGCACCTAGCTCCTGTTCCCATATCGTTGGATCCAGTGTCTACAGTCTGCTGAGAGATAGAGCCCTCCACCTTGGGTGTCCTGATTTGCCGGTTCAGCTAGCTGGTTTGCTGTGAATACCAGCCTGCCCCTATAGGCACACTGGAGTGCCTTTTCACATTGTTAGTACCCTGCACATGTATTATACCTGTTGTCGGCTGTTTCAGATTCACACATACGGCGCCTCTTTCCTTGTGTTTTGATTTTAGATTACTAACCTTTGTATGGTGAAGATTGAGTGCTGCCTCCAGTTTCATAGAAGACGGATACTTGTACCATTTTGGGTCTTCTTGGACTCTGTGTATATGTTTTATATCCTGATCTAGGACTGGGTTATATCACATTGTGCATACATAAACCTTATTGCATATATGATATGTTATGTTTTGTTAGCACCTCTTGATGTTAGCACCTCTTGATTTTATTTCTGTAACATCCACATAGGGTTATGTGGGCCCTTATACTGACTATATATTGTTCCTAGTAGCGCCCCCTATTGGGTTATTCCCTTGGTTTTTATATTGCTACTCCTAATATTTGGTGTTACATATGGTGCAGCTTTATTAAACCTATTATGACATGTTGTCATCCACCGAAAGAGCCCAGAAGAGACTTAGCCATAATTGTAATGACAGCAATTCCAATCCCTCCGCCAATGATGATCCACTAGTATTGGTCAGTATTGAAAACCTATTCTCTAAAATAGAGGATTTATTAAAAACAGAGAACAGACACTGGTGGGATTTGGATTGTCTTAAAAAATACAAAGAGAAAAAACAGATACCCAAAGGTCTTAGAGTATTTAAGAATTGTTCTTTTAAGAATGATCCCGAATTATTATCCAAATGGTTTTCCACCTTAGATGAATGTGCCTTTAAATTGATTGATTTACTTATTGCACACAGACAAAAACTAGTCGATGAAACTGGGTTAGAAATTGACTCTGTGCAAAAAGAGTTAGAAGGGTTCAAAGAACATCCAGACTATGTGAGATTAAATACACAGACCATTGAAGGGATGGATGATTTCACTACAGAAATCATAGCTAATAAAAATAAAAAAATGAAATGTGATGATGACGATTACACCAAGGGAGAAGTTCACACTTATAATAGAGCTAAACCCCAGACCAACACAGAATGGACAATGGGGAAAAACCCTAATAATACTAACAATAACAAACAGGTGAATAATTATAATTATAATGGGAATAATAGGAACTATAGACAATACTATGGGCCTAGACAAAATCAATGGAATAATAATAATCACCGATCTCAAAGAGGTGATGACGGCCATGATACAGGAAATAGGCCTTACAATAACCACAATGGGAATATGCAGATTCCCAGACATGGTAACTACAATGGGAACATGCATACCCCCAGATATGACACCCATAATGGGAATATGTCGACTCCCAGACACAATACTAATAACTATTATAGACATTCTGGGAACTCCATACCACAGAATGAGAGACCACTCCACAGTGATAGAGACTATAGGAGAAATTTGTCCTATGTGATAACCCGAATTATATACCTATATATAATAGATATCAGCCCCTCAGTCACATGGATGACAACCAGTCGGTACCTGAAGAGGTGGCAAATAGGGATAATTCACCTTCTACGTCTGGTGTGTTTTTTTTAGAGACCCCCCAGTTGGCACCTCTCTGGAGGAGACCAACACCACAAGCACCAAATAAAAAAAAGAGACCGTACCCAAACGGAGAAAAAGAGGCAGAGGGAAAACCCACCAAAAAGCACAATTACAAAAATTGAAAAGTGGAATTTTCAATCTGTCCTCACACACCCTCACAGATGATGAAGTTAGAATTCTAGGGAGGGGCTTATCCTATTGTCCTCCCAGTATGCATAATCTTTTCAATCTGTTTGTAGATTTGAATAGATATACACGAAAGCTGTCATTACAAAGATACTTTGCATTAAAAATGATGAAGAATCGTAACATATCGGGTTTGCCTATTACCCTAGACTCACAAAGAGAAAGAGAATCATCTAATCTTCTCTATTGTGATCCCAGTCAAATCACAGAAACTCTCTTTGAGGAATATCTACACACTACGTTCCACCCCCCTTCTACATGGTCCCCCCTGAAGGAGGATGTATCTTACATCGACCTATTTCAACAGCTGGTATTGGAAGATTGGGAGAGAATCCCCAACCACATCCCCAAAAATAAAAAAATCTGGCCAAATGAGGCAAGAGCACTATATAACCTGACTATGAATGACAATTTGGTCATTCGTCAGGCCGATAAGGGGGGTGGGATAGTTCTACAAAATCTTTGTGATTATCTCAAGGAAGCTAAACGCATCCTTTGGGATCAAGAATACTACAGAAAGTTGACATCTGACCCCACCTTGGAATTTTCCAAAAAATTGGAAAAATTTTTGGAATGCGGTCATACTTCTGGTATTCTAAATAAAAAAGAAAAACGATATTTGATGCCAAATCATCCTGATATACCTTTTTATTACCATCTTCCAAAATTACATAAGGATGACAAAGTCCCTCCTGGTAGACCGATTATTGCTGGCATCAATAGCCTGACGGACAAATTGTCGGAATATGTAGATTTCTATCTGCAGAGATATGTGTGTAATCTACAATCATACATCAAAGATACCAAAGATCTACTGGACAAGGTATCACGGATTAAACTGAATAGGAATACTAATATTCTATGGGTGTCTTGCGATGTAGGATCTTTGTATTCCAACATCACACATGAGATAGGTCTGTTCACCACCAGTTTATATTTGGAGGGAGATATATATATGCCCAAAACACAAAAGGAGTTTTTGGTACAACACACGAACAAAGGCACCACTCGGGCTGTTTCCCTATTATTATATGTTTCTAAACTTAATGTTTATTGGTCAATCAAGCTTATATTTTATAGGGAATGGTGCTAGATGCATAGAAAATTAATATTCCAGAAAACTAAGAAGATATTCACAGAGATGTGAGTCTCTTCTGTAAGTATGCACTTATAAGCACTCTGAGCCTAGACTGTAAGGCGGTTTTTCCGGACTGAGTTAAAATAAAATATAACTTTTATTAGAAATTGCACTTAAAATAAGGGTGACACACAAACTAAAATTGACACTAGCACTATCATGTGATCAGACACTGTATATTTATCTAGTGGAGGACTGTAATATCTGTGGCCTATAATCAATTGATATGTGCCTCCTAAGCAGTGCTGTATTAACTAAGCTATACTTAGTATAAAGGGTCCCAAATACTGGGTATGTATTGTATATCAATATCTTACGTAATCTATACCGTATATCGGGATACCCTTGTGTTTTTAATATATGTAATATACGCCAGGAAATTTCACTCTAATCCCTGTGTATTATAGCTGATTAGTTGCTTCTATTCAGAACGATCTATGTATGTTGTTCAGGAGTTGCCTTTGTGTGGCTGTATAATATCACAATCTCTTATGTACTTGAACGTGAAAATATTAGAGGATTTAGTTTATTATTATTATTATTATCGGTTATTTGTAGAGCGCCAACAGATTCCGCAGCGCTATAAACAAAGGGGGAGTACAACAAAACAATTATATGGTAGAGGGCCCTGCCAAGAGTTGCACTGTTGTAGTCAGCTCTTAAAAAGGTGATCCACAAACAGCTGGACTCTTAGGCTTACATGCTAAGAGGGTTCAGGGGATTGCAGTGGAGGAGAGGAACTGGTATTAGGAAAGGTTAGCGTAGGTTGTATGCGTCCCTGAACAGTAGAGTCTTTAGGGAGCACTTGAAGCTTTTAAAACTAGAAGAGAGTCTTATGGAGCGAGGCAGAGAGTTCCACAAGATGGGAGCCAGTCTGGAGAAGTCCTGTAAACGGGAGTGTGATGAGGTGACAAGAGAGGAGGAGAGTAGGAGGTCATGAGCAGAGTTTAAAAGCAACTCTGGTATTATGTACTGTTTTTCACCTTTATCAGAATAAAGCTTTTTATACAGTATATTCTCTGTGATCCTCCACTTCAAGAGGGCTGCCAAGAGACTTGCTTTTGCTGCAAATACTCTTCAGTGAGTGGTACATGTGACTCTGGGTTGCAATGTATTTTGTTTCAAATTACGTAACAATTTCTGTTATGCTTAGTGTACATTTTGAACATTCAGCCTAAATACCAGTATCATAATTTAAAGACAACATTAATTTTGTGTTGCCTGTGTTGATATAAATTGTATTTGGCTATATATGTGTTGCAGGCATATAACCCGCACTTGTATAATGGCTTAATTGGAAGGGAGCATAATCTCTGTACTGCCACTATGTTTCAAAATTATATTTGGGTCCGTTTCCTCTGCAACCAAAGCCTGTATTGGAGTAAATACTCGCTTATTCTTATATTAGTCTATATTTCTCAGTTATCTTTCTATTTTGTAAAAGCTAAGTATAACCAATATTCACTGTCTCTGGCACTATCTCAGAGTGTATACAATTTAATAAATACCTATGTTTTAGGTTACTTTAACACTGGCTAAGTCTGGCACAACCCAGACTGTTCAACAAATTAACTAAGTATAGCTATAATTTTCTATGTGGCTAGATCAACATGTAGTGCTAGGCTGTTAAAACCAGAGCGCTCAAACGCTCACGCTAACTCCTGACTAGTTTCGCCCCTCCGGGCTTTGTCAAAGGCGGCGCGCCGCCGTTTGTTTGGGGGTATATGCCGGTTAGACCGGAAGTCCCGCCTTCCTCGATTTTTTATGTATTTTACGATTGGACAAATTCTGAAGATTGACAGCTTAAGGTTCCAATCAATTGATGCTAATGATAGTATCTATCTACTGCTGGGGTTTCGTGAGCTGTCACTGCATGACATGTCAGATTCTCTCAAAGCTCTTTAGGGTTCCTTGGGTAGTTCATCTGTATTCATATTGCATACTATTTTATATGTTAAATACCGGACAAGGTGTTTCATTTATTAATCAGACTTAATATTCTTAATATACTTGACAGCCTTTGATATGTTATATTAAATGTTCAATAATACGACATTGTGGTCACCTAAGTGCTCAATTGAGTGAGTGCTCTTGGGGGAAAAATAATTTTTTAAAAAAACTTGTGGGATTTTAATCTAAATGTGAATGTTTTGTTGGGTCCTATAAGTGTCTTGGTAACAATAAAATTATTTTTGACTGATCATTCCTCAGTGTGACATTGATTTCCAAATTATTTTTGTCTGATTATTCCTCACTGTGACATTGATTTCCATGTTAAGTGTAAATATTATAGGTGACAAACGTGTTATTACTGCAATCTAATGTTGCATGCTAATACTGCTGTGGCTGGTTTATATTTATAGCTAACATTCAGTCTGTGGTATTAGAACGAGTATTTGAGGTAGTTCTATGATGTGAATGGGAGTGTTAATGGGGGATCATAAAAATTAATTGGGAACTGTGTGATATATGCGTGAATTATGTTTTAATGTGATTTTAGTGCCAGAATTGGGGAAAACGGTGAACGTTGATTCTTAAAAAGTTTTTTTAAATATATATATTTTGTGATGTCTTCTTATTACTGTCTTTCTATGTTTTCATTAATATATTAAATTTTATTGTTTATTAAATATGTTGTGTGTCCAGTTTTTGTATTATGATATATTTATAATAATTCATCTGTATTGTAGATTCTGTCTCTACTTAATATACATGGATTCTATATCACTCAATGTTGTTATTCATGTATTTTTTACAGAAAAATATAATAATTGTTCTGTTCATTTAGTCCGTGTGGTTGAACTGTGTTCAATAAATAAATCCACCGGCTTTCAGCTTTCAGTAAAGATGTTTCCAAGTTGCCTCCTCTCATTCCTAGACTCACTTTTTCTATACCCCAACATTGTAGGTCATTTGGATTGGAATTGTGGAATTTTAAGAAATGTGCAGCTACACTAGTTATGGATTTCATTTCTTCCTTATCTTTCGCTGCGTTTTTAATGTTTCTTAAATGTTCCATTAGTCTCAGGTGTAGTTTCCTCGAGGTCATTCCTACATAGTACAAATTGCATGTACAGTGTAGTACATAGATTACACTCTCTGTATTGCAACTTATGTATCTTTTGATGTTGTGTTTTTTCCGAACCTGTCTTTAGTAGTATCAGTGTTACGCATATATTTGCATGTGCTGCAGTTGCCACATTTGCGTGCTCCTGGTTTGAATGCTGTTAAGGTTTTCTTTTTTTGAAAATGACTACTTGTTACACGATCTTTTGGGTTTTTCGTCCTTCTGTATCCAACTGAGGGCCTGTCTCCTAAGATGGTCTTTAATGTCGGATCCATCATTAAGATGTTCCAATGTTTCTGTATGATACTCAGAATTTGTGGTGTTTGGCTGTTGTATGTCATAATCAGCCTCTGTATATTCGAGCTGTTTTTGTATTTCTTGAAAAGGAGGTCATGTCTTGGAGTATGTAGAGCTCTATATTTGGCTTTTTTGGTACTTATTTTACTGTACCCTCTTGTCCATAGTCTCTCTTCCAATTCTTTTGTCCTGCTGTTGAATACCTGCTCATCTGAGCAATTTCTGCGTAGCCTTAAGAATTATCCTGTAGGTAGACTTTTCATCGTGCTTGGAGCATGTGCACTTGTACTGTGTAGCAAGCTGTTTGCAGCTGTAGGTTTCCTGTACAGGTCAGTGGTCACATTCCCATCAATGTTCTTATTTATTGTTATATCCAAAAGGTTTATTTTGGTAAGACTTTCTTCATGTGTTAATTTGATGTTCAGATCATTTTGATTTAGATGTTTTAAGAAGTTTAATAAATCACTGTGCGTGCCTTCCCAAATAAAGAGGATATCATCTATGAAACGTATCCATATGGGGATACAATCGGTATACCTTTGGTTGCTTTCTGTGAATACATATTCTTTTTCCCACCAGCCGAGAAAAAGTTTGGCATAGGTGGGGGCACAGGTGGTGCCCATGGCTGTGCCTCTAGTTTGCAAATAGAATTGGCCATCAAATGTAAAGAAATTGTAGGTCAAAACAAAATCTAACAGTTTTAAAATGAAGTTGTCATGTTCCCTATTTTCTTCTGAGTATCTTTCTAGAAAGTATCTTGTGGCTTGTATACCCTGTTGATGGTTAATTGAAGTATATAGGGATTCTACATCAGTAGTGACAAGCCACGTTGAATCATTTAGTGTTAGATTTTCTAATCTTTGCAGAACTTGCATTGTGTCTTGCACATATGATGGCAGTTGTTCTACATATTGCCTTAGTCTTAGATCAATGTATGTGTTGGCTTTCTCTGTTAAGCTCTCAATGCCTGACACTATGGGCCTACCTGGTGGGTTTTTTGCATTTTTATGTATCTTCGGTATCATGTAGAAAGTGGCAATCTTTGGTTTATCCACTTTTAGATATTTATGTTCCTTAGTTGTGATGATTCCTTCTTTAAAAGCCTTGTTGACCATGTTAGAATAGATTTTTAAATAGCCTTCCATGGGATTATGTAGTAATCTTGTGTAACAGGACTTGTCCTTTAGTTGTTTATTCGCTTCTTTCAAGTAAAGGTCAAGAGGCCAGATGACTATATTGCCACCTTTATCGGATCCACGAATGACTACTTCATCCCATTGACTCATCTCGTGTATTGCCTGTTGTTCTTCAATTGTCAAGTTGTATTTTTTGGGGGCTAATTTGAGTGATGTAATATCACGACATACACAGTCTCTGAACATCTCAATTTGAGGATTATTGTAATTTTTTGGTACAAATGTGGATTTGTTTCTTATATGTCTCTCCATCTATCTGGGGTTTTGGGTTCTGATTCCCCTAGTAAATCCTCCAGATCATTCAAAGTAAGTCTTTCTTCTTCTGTCCATCCTGACATATTTTCTTCTGATGAGAAGAATTTTTTCAGAAACAATTTTCTAGTAAACAATTGCACATCTTTTACCACCTCAAATTTGTCCACATTGTTAGTTGGACAAAAAGATAAACCTTTCGATAATACTGATATGTGATTGGGTGTGAGTTCTAATGTAGATAGATTTATGACTCTCAATGATTCAATCTGATCTGTGAGAAGGGGCTCTGTTCCCTCCTGGGTGGTCTCCAGTGGCCTTGTTGCCCTCTCTGATATCTGGTTCTGCCTCTGGTTCTGCCTCGAGGAAACTACACCTGAGACTAATGGAACATTTAACTACACCTGAGACTAATGGAAAATTTAAGAAACATTAAAAATGCAGCGAAAGATAAGGAAGAAATGAAATCCATAACTAGTGTAGCTGCACATTTCTTAAAATTCCACAATTCCAATCCAAATGACCTACAATGTTGGGGTATAGAAAAAGTGAGTCTAGGAATGAGAGGAGGCAACTTGGAAACAGCTTTACTGAAAGCTGAAAGCCGGTGGATTTATTTATTGAACACAGTTCAACCACACGGACTAAATGAACAGAACAATTATTATATTTTTCTGTAAAAAATACATGAATAACAACATTGAGTGATATAGAATCCCTGTATATTAAGTAGAGACAGAATCTACAATAAGATGAATTATTATAAATATATCATAATACAAAAACTGGACACACAACATATTTAATAAACAATAAAATGTAATATATTAATGAAAACATAGAAAGGCAGTAATAAGAAGACATCACAAAATATATATATTTAAAAAAACTTTTTAAGAATCAACGTTCACCGTTTTCCCCAATTCTGGCACTAAAATCACATTAACACATAATTCACGCATATATCACACAGTTCCCAATTAATTTTTATGATCCCCCATTAACACTCCCATTCACATCATAGAACTACCTCAAATACTCATTCTAATACCACAGACTGAATGTTAGCTATAAATATAAACCAGCCACAGCAGTATTAGCATGCAACATTAGATTGCAGTAAGAACACGTTTGTCACCTATAATATTTACACTCAACATGGAAATCAATGTCACACTGAGGAATAATCAGACAAAAATAATTTGGAAATCAATGTCACACTGAGGAATGATCAGTCAAAAACAATTTTATTGTTACCAAGGCACTTATAGGACCCAACAAAACATTCACATTTAGATTAAAATCCCACAAGTTTTTTTAAAAAATTATTTTTCCCCCAAGAGCACTCACTCAATTGAGCACTTAGGTGACCACAATGTCGTATTATTGAACATTTAATATAACATATCAAAGGCTGTCAAGTATATTAAGAATATTAAGTCTGATTAATAAATGAAACACCTTGTCCGGTATTTAACATATAAAATAGTATGCAATATGAATACAGATGAACTACCCAAGGAACCCTAAAGAGCTTTGAGAGAATCTGACATGTCATGCAGTGACAGCTCACGAAACCCCAGCAGTAGATAGATACTATCATTAGCATCAATTGATTGGAACCTTAAAGGGACATGCCACCCACATTTTTTCTTTTATGATTTAGAAAGAGAATGCAATTTTAAACATCTTTCTAATTTACTTATATTATCTAATTTGTTTAATTCTCTTAATATTCTTTGATGAAAAGCATATCTAGATATGCTCACTAGCTGCTGATTGGTTGCTGCACATAGAAGCCTCATGTGATTGGCTCACCATGTGCATTGCTTTTTCTTCAACTAAGGATATTTAAAAAATGAAGCAAAATAAATAATGGAAGTAAATTGTAATGTTGTTTAAATTTCTATTCTCTATCTGAATCATGAAAGAAAGATTTTGGGTTTAGTGGCCCTTTAAGCTGTCAATCTTCAGAATTTGTCCAATCGTAAAATACATCAAAAATCGAGGAAGGCGGGACTTCCGGTCTAACCGGCATATACCCCCAAACAAACGGCGGTGCGCCGCCTTTGACAAAGCCCGGAGGGGCGAAACTAGTCAGGAGTCAGCGTGAGCGTTTGGGCACTCTGGTTTTAACAGCCTAGCACTACATGTTGATCTAGCCACATAGAAAATTATAGCTATACTTAGTTAATTTGTTGAACAGTCTGGGTTGTGCCAGACTTAGCCAGTGTTAAAGTAACCTAAAACATAGGTATTTATTAAATTGTATACACTCTGAGATAGTGCCAGAGACAGTGAATATTGGTTATACTTAGCTTTTACAAAATAGAAAGATAACTGAGAAATATGAACTAATATAAGAATAAGCGAGTATTTACTCCAATACAGGCTTTGGTTGCAGAGGAAACGGAGCCAAATATAATTTTGAAACATAGTGGCAGTACAGAGATTATGCTCCCTTCCAATTAAGCCATTATACAAGTGCGGGTTATATGCCTGCAACACATATATAGCCAAATACAATTTATATCAACACAGGCAACACAAAATTAATGTTGTCTTTAAATTATGATACTGGTATTTAGGCTGAATGTTCAAAATGTACACTAAGCATAACAGAAATAGTTACGTAATTTGAAACAAAATACATTGCAACACAGAGTCACATGTACCACTCACTGAAGAGCAAAAGCAAGTCTCTTGGCAGCCCTCTTGAAGTGGAGGATCACAGAGAATATACTGTATAAAAAGCTTTATTCTGATAACGGTGAAAAACAGTACATAATACCAGGGTTGCTTTTAAACTAAATCCTCTAATATTTTCACGTTCAAGTACATAAGAGATCGTGATATTATACAGCCACACAAAGGCAACTCCTGAACAACATACATAGATCATTCTGAATAGAAGCAACTAATCAGCTATAATACACAGGGATTAGAGTGAAATTTCCTGGCGTATATTACATATATTAAAAACACAAGGGTATCCCGATATACGGTATAGATTACGTAAGATATTGATATACAATACATACCCAGTATTTGGGACCCTTTATACTAAGTATAGCTTAGTTAATACAGCACTGCTTAGGAGGCACATATCAATTGATTATAGGCCACAGATATTACAGTCCTCCACTAGATAAATATACAGTGTCTGATCACATGATAGTGCTAGTGTCAATTTTAATTTGTGTGTCACCCTTATTTTAAGTGCAATTTCTAATAAAAGTTATATTTTATTTTAACTCAGTCCGGAAAAACCGCCTTACAGTCTAGGCTCAGAGTGCTTATAAGTTCATACTTACAGAAGAGACTCACATCTCTGTGAATATCTTCTTAGTTTTCTGGAATATTAATTTTCTATGCATCTAGCACCATTCCCTATAAAATATAAGCTTGATTGACCAATAAACATTAAGTTTAGAAACATATAATAATAGGGAAACAGCCCGAGTGGTGCCTTTGTTCGTGTGTTGTACCAAAGTAACAGTTGTCTGGTAATAATCCAGATTTTTCTGAACAAAAAGAGCACATAGACTTATATACTACTTCTGATAATGGAATCCATATTTGATACAGACAGACAAGCGAGACAGCTTAAAAGAACAGCGGACCTGAATGATATTTTTGACAGGGACCAATGCACAGGAAAGACAACAGTAGCTACCACACTTGAGGGGGCTTTAAAAGATTTACATAGAACCCTATATAAACAAGACAAAACATGGTGGAACAAACACTTTTTTGAGAAATATATAGAAAGGAAACTCATACCCAGAGGTCTACGCATATAGTTATTTCCAGCATTTGAGTTTAAAAATGACAGTTTAACAACTGAGTGGGAAGAAGCTCTCTCTGAATGTTCAGAGAAACTGATGAAAATACTGATGAAACATGACACATTAGAATATGATCTATTTGAAACTAAAATTAAAGAACAGTATGAAAATCTTAAATTTTTTTAGCTAAATCCTGATTTTAATCAAATGTACAAAACGTACCAACAAGAATTAGACAAGTATGAGCAAGAACTCAAAAATATTAAGTCTGGTAAACTGAACAGAGACATTAGCGATTTTGCCAATAACAAAGTGTATAAATGGCAAAGACAAGGGTTCTATAGAAACACTAATAAAAACCCCAAAGTGAATATCATTGAAAGTGATATCTCTGATACAGATGGAGAAGAAGGGAGTTCTAGCAGTAATCCCCCCCACCAGACAAACATATCCCCTCCTAACCCGATTATACCCAGATCTTCTAGTAGAAATAAGAGGAAGGATTTTTTAGATTCAGGAGAATCGGGAGGAGAATACGCAGAGGGGGGAGGCATAAACAAAAAACCAACCAGAGGCAGAACCAGATATCAGAGAGGGCAACAAGGCCACTGGAGACCACCCAGGAGTGAACAGAGCCCCTTCTCACAGATCAGATTGAATCATTGAGAGTCATAAATCTATCTACATTAGAACTCACACCCAATCACATATCAGTATTATCGAAAGGTTTATCTTTTTGTCCAACTAACAATGTGGACAAATTTGAGGTGGTAAAAGATGTGCAATTGTTTACTAGAAAATTGTTTCTGAAAAAATTCTTCTCATCAGAAGAAAATATGTCAGGATGGACAGAAGAAGAAAGACTTACTTTGAATGATCTGGAGGATTTACTAGGGGAATCAGAACCCAAAACCCCAGATAGATGGAGAGACAATATAAGAAACAAATCCACATTTGTACCAAAAAATTACAATAATCCTCAAATTGAGATGTTCAGAGACTGTGTATGTCGTGATATTACATCACTCAAATTAGCCCCCAAAAAATACAACTTGACAATTGAAGAACAACAGGCAATACACGAGATGAGACCTTTACTTGAAAGAAGCGAATAAACAACTAAAGGGCAAGTCCTGTTACACAAGATTACTACATAATCCCATGGAAGGCTATTTAAAAATCTATTCTAACATGGTTAACAAGGCTTTTAAAGAAGGAATCATCACAACTAAGGAACATAAATATCTAAAAGTGGATAAACCAAAGATTGCCACTTTCTACATGATACCGAAGATTCATAAAAATGCAAAAAACCCACCAGGTAGGCCCATAGTGTCAGGCATTGAGAGCTTAACAGAGAAAGCCAGCACATACATTGATCTAAGACTAAGGCAATATGTAGAACAACTGCCATCATATGTGCAAGACACAATGCAAGTTCTGCAAAGATTAGAAAATCTAATACTAAATGATTCAACTTGGCTTGTCACTACTGATGTAGAATCCCTATATACTTCAATTAACCATCAACAGGGTATACAAGCCACAAGATACTTTCTAGAAAGATACTCAGAAGAAAATAGGGAACATGACAACTTCATTTTAAAACTGTTAGATTTTGTTTTGACCTACAATTTCTTTACATTTGATGGCCAATTCTATTTGCAAACTAGAGGTACAGCCATGGGCACCACCTGTGCCCCCACCTATGCCAACCTTTTTCTCGGCTGGTGGGAAAAAGAATATGTATTCACAGAAAGCAACCAAAGGTATACCGATTGTATCCCCATGTGGATACGTTTCATAGATGATATCCTCTTTATTTGGGAAGGCACGCACAGTGATTTATTAAACTTCTTAAAACATCTAAATCAAAATGATCTGAACATCAAATTAACACATGAAGAAAGTCTTACCAAAAAAAACTTTTTGGATATAACAATAAATAAGAACATTGATGGGAATGTGACCACTGACCTGTACAGGAAACCTACAGCTGCAAACAGCTTGCTACACAGTACAAGTGCACATGCTCCAAGCACGATGAAAAGTCTACCTACAGGAGAATTCTTAAGGCTACGCAGAAATTGCTCAGATGAGCAGGTATTCAACAGCAGGGCAAAAGAATTGGAGGAGAGACTATGGACAAGAGGGTACAGTAAAATAAGTACCAAAAAAGCCAAATATAGAGCTCTACATACTCCAAGACATGACCTCCTTTTCAAGAAATACAAAAACAGCTCGAATATACCGAGGCTGATTATGACATACAACAGCCAAACACCACAAATTCTGAGTATCATACAGAAACATTGGAACATCTTAATGATGGATCCAACATTAAAGACCATCTTAGGAGACAGGCCCTCAGTTGGATACAGAAGGACGAAAAACCTAAAAGACCGTGTAACAAGTAGTCATTTTCAAAAAAAGAAAACCTTAACAGCATTCAAACCAGGAGCACGCAAATGTGGCAACTGCAGCACATGCAAATATATGCGTAACACTGATACTACTACAGACAGGTTCGGTAAAAAACACAACATCAAAAGATACATAAGTTGCAATACAGAGAGTGTAATCTATGTACTACACTGTACATGCAATTTGTACTATGTAGGAATGACCTCGAGGAAACTACACCTGAGACTAATGGAACATTTAAGAAACATTAAAAACGCAGCGAAAGATAAGGAAGAAATGAAATCCATAACTAGTGTAGCTGCACATTTCTTAAAATTCCACAATTCCAATCCAAATGACCTACAATGTTGGGGTATAGAAAAAGTGAGTCTAGGAATGAGAGGAGGAAACTTGGAAACAGCTTTACTGAAAGCTGAAAGCCGGTGGATTTATTTATTGAACACAGTTCAACCACACGGACTAAATGAACAGAACAATTATTATATTTTTCTGTAAAAAATACATGAATAACAACATTGAGTGATATAGAATCCCTGTATATTAAGTAGAGACAGAATCTACAATACAGATGAATTATTATAAATATATCATAATACAAAAACTGGACACACAACATATTTAATAAACAATAAAATGTAATATATTAATGAAAACATAGAAAGACAGTAATAAGAAGACATCACAAAATATATATATTTAAAAAAACTTTTTAAGAATCAACGTTCACCGTTTTCCCCAATTCTGGCACTAAAATCACATTAACACATAATTCACGCATATATCACACAGTTCCCAATTAATTTTTATGATCCCCCATTAACACTCCCATTCACATCATAGAACTACCTCAAATACTCGTTCTAATACCACAGACTGAATGTTAGCTATAAATATAAACCAGCCACAGCAGTATTAGCATGCAACATTAGATTGCAGTAAGAACACGTTTGTCACCTATAATATTTACACTTAACATGGAAATCAATGTCACACTGAGGAATAATCAGACAAAAATAATTTGGAAATCAATGTCACACTGAGGAATTATCAGTCAAAAATAATTTTATTGTTACCAAGACACTTATAGGACCCAACAAAACATTCACATTTAGATTAAAATCCCACAAGTTTTTTTAAAAAATTAGTTTTCCCCCAAGAGCACTCACTCAATTGAGCACTTAGGTGACCACAATGTCGTACTATTGAACATTTAATATAACATATCAAAGGCTGTCAAGTATATTAAGAATATTAAGTCTGATTAATAAATGAAACACCTTGTCCGGTATTTAACATATAAAATAGTATGAAATATGAATACAGTTGAACTACCCAAGGAACCCTAAAGAGCTTTGAGAAAATCTGACATGTCATGCAGTGACAGCTCACGAAACCCCAGCAGTAGATAGATACTATCATTAGCATCAATTGATTGGAACCTTAAGCTGTCAATCTTCAGAATTTGTCCAATCGTAAAATACATCAAAAATCGAGGAAGGCGGGACTTCCGGTCTAACCGGCATATACCCCCAAACAAACGGCGGCGCGCCGCCTTTGACAAAGCCCGGAGGGGCGAAACTAGTCAGGAGTCAGCATGAGCGTTTGGGCGCTCTGGTTTTAACAGCCTAGCACTACATGTTGATCTAGCCACATAGAAAATTATAGCTATACTTAGTTAATTTGTTGAACAGTCTGGGTTGTGCCAGACTTAGCCAGTGTTAAAGTAACCTAAAACATAGGTATTTATTAAATTGTATACACTCTGAGATAGTGCCAGAGACAGTGAATATTGGTTATACTTAGCTTTTACAAAATAGAAAGATAACTGAGAAATATGGACTAATATAAGAATAAGCGAGTATTTACTCCAATACAGGCTTTGGTTGCAGAGGAAACGGAGCCAAATATAATTTTGAAACATAGTGGCAGTACAGAGATTATGCTCCCTTCCAATTAAGCCATTATACAAGTGCGGGTTATATGCCTGCAACACATATATAGCCAAATACAATTTATATCAACACAGGCAACACAAAATTAATGTTGTCTTTAAATTATGATACTGGTATTTAGGCTGAATGTTCAAAATGTACACTAAGCATAACAGAAATTGTTACGTAATTTGAAACAAAATACATTGCAACCCAGAGTCACATGTACCACTCACTGAAGAGTATTTGCAGCAAAAGCAAGTCTCTTGGCAGCCCTCTTGAAGTGGAGGATCACAGAGAATATACTGTATAAAAAGCTTTATTCTGATAACGGTGAAAAACAGTACATAATACCAGAGTTGCTTTTAAACTAAATCCTCTAATATTTTCACGTTCAAGTACATAAGAGATCGTGATATTATACAGCCACACAAAGGAAACTCCTGAACAACATACATAGATCGTTCTGAATAGAAGCAACTAATCAGCTATAATACACAGGGATTAGAGTGAAATTTCCTGGCGTATATTACATATATTAAAAACACAAGGGTATCCCGATATACGGTATAGATTACGTAAGATATTGATATACAATACATACCCAGTATTTGGGACCCTTTATACTAAGTATAACTTAGTTAATACAGCACTGCTTAGGAGGCACATATCAATTGATTATAGGCCACAGATATTACAGTCCTCCACTAGATAAATATACAGTGTCTGATCACATGATAGTGCTAGTGTCAATTTTAATTTGTGTGTCACCCTTATTTTAAGTGCAATTTCTAATAAAAGTGATATTTTATTTTAACTCAGTCCGGAAAAACCGCCTTACAGTCTAGGCTCAGAGTGCTTATAAGTGCATACTTACAGAAGAGACTCACATCTCTGTGAATATCTTCTTAGTTTTCTGGAACAAAAGGAGTTTTTACTCACATTGATTGATTTTATTTTACATCATAATTATTTTCAGTTTCAAGATGAATTTTATTTGCAGATCAAAGGTACGGCCATGGGCATCAGATTTGCCCCCAGTTTTGCCAATCTTTTTATGGGCCATTTCGAAAAACTGTACATCTACGACTCGAATTGGTGGGGCAATCTGGTGTTCTATGGCCGGTACATAGACGATCTCTTGTTTATTTTTGATGGTTCCTTATCTGAGGCTAAGGAATTTGTATCACATCTTAACAATAACAATATGGGCATTGGCTTCACCTCTAACATACAGCAATCCACAATAGAATTCCTGGATTTGAGCCTTACATGGGATATTAATGGCAATGTGTGTACTGCAACTTATTTCAAACAAGTTGACTGCAACAATTTTTTACACTTTGGCAGCAACCACTTACTAAACTGGAAGAAAAATATCCCTTTTAGCCAGTTTTGTAGAATAAGACGCAACTGCTCTTCTATTGACAAATATGATGAACAATCCCAAACACTCAAGTCAAGATTTCTAGAGAAAGGCTATCCACTACAACTGGTAACTAATAGCCAGAGAACTCGATCGCACAAAATTGCTTCTTTCAATAAAAAATAATGATGAGAAAAAACAAGAGGACTCATATAAGGAGACCCCTCTTTTTGTGGCTCAATACAACTCCAACCATAAAGCTATAGAAAAAATTCTAGATAAACACTGGCCACTCCTTATGAGAGACCCAATTTTGAAAAAAACATTACCTGGACGACCCAAGATTGTATATCGAAGGGCATCTACCTTAAAACAAAAACTAGCACCCAGTAAAGTGGTTATGTTATCCAAAGGTACAACACAGAGAAATACCTTAAATAAATCTGAACTGATGGCCACTCGACACCTACTTAAGGGTAGCTTTAGGTGTGGCAAGACCCGATGCTTTATGTGTGATTATATCACCCACAAAGCTTCTAGTGTAAAATCTTACACAACTGGAGAACAACATCAGATAACCTCCAGACTAACCTGCGATTCTTCATATGTAATATATGTACTTATCTGCGAATGTGGGGTCCAATATATTGGGAGAACCTGCAGGAAAATAAGAATCAGGTGGAGTGAACACCTTAGAAATATTAAAAACAAATCTATGAAACATAGTGTATAAGCTGAGGTGATGGTAGGTGGCGCAAATCAATGCTGATTCCCTGTAGTGAAGTCTTATTTTCTCAATGTTAATGTTATTAGTTACGTGAGTTTCGTGATAAATTCTATTTGCTTTGTCTAAATTGCTAATAGTAACGATTATATCAATTTGATAATATACTCCTTATATAAATAAAAATATACTCCTTATATAAATAAAAAGCCTCTAGGTTGGTAAATATAAAAGCAATTTATTCTTACAATTTGTAAAAATGTATACAATTTATGTACTTATGACACCGGTGTCTTAGTTGCTAAAAAATGCTATAAAATAGACAAACATAAAATAAAACATAAAATACAATTTTCAAGTTAAAATGATACTAATAAGTAGAGTGTTAGTGTTACACTTTACTTATTTCTACAGTTTGGCCTAATTTGATGGTTATGTTGCAATATTTATAACATTCATATATTTTAGCAATGAACCGCTATTGGTCTTTAAATGTTATGACCTTATAGTTTGGCCGTATATACGTGATAATACACTGTGTTCTAATAGTGCTGGTTATGCTGTTATAACAGTGCTCTAAAGTACCTTGAAGTGTCTCTGTCTGTTGACACTGTGTACGTTGGGGAATATTGCGGTTAAATATATGCCGCTGCTTTACTCCCTTTAGTGTATCCGTCTAATGACACGTTTTCCGTTTTGAAAGTACTGCGGTTAAATAAATGCCGCTATTTAATTTTCTTAAGTGGCTGGGTCTGCTGGATGAGTTGTGATATTTGATCTCTCTGGCGGTTAAATATATGCCGCTGCGGTGACTTTGTTGCAGTTTGGTTCACCCTGCAAAAAATGTGGATGATGTTATTCTTCGTGCTAATTCACGCTGACGTGAATGTTTCCTGCGGTTTCCCGTAACCGCTTGCAGTGTTGTCGGTCAGTGACCGATCTCACTTTTTAAGGATGGTGGTTCCTGATATTTCGTCCGTCTGGTGTGAGGTCTTTATCGCTTCTGGTGTTTATTCGTCTGCTTACATTTACTGTCGGTCAGTGACCGATCTGGCTTTGTTCTTAGATGTTTAGACGGAAGCGCTTTTCTTGTGTCCTGTGGTCTTGCAAATCCGTGTGAGGGTGCTCGGGTATCAACGCGTTTCGGCTTCAAAGCCTTTCTCAAGATACCTGAAGAGTAGATTGGCCTGCTATTTATACCTGTTTCGGTTAACTGTTAAACTGCCAGTATGATGTTCTTTCAATTTTCAATTTTGGTTAGTTTTGAGGATGTTAACATTCAAAAGACTCGATTTTGGTTATGTTATCTTTCTTACATACTTTCTGATATTTTTACTGATATTTTTACTTTCTGATCGGTTGTGAGTAGTCATTTTTATTTTGCATAATATTGCAACAAGGCTATAAGGAGTATGTATTAATCACATGATAAATTTAGTTTTGGGTATTTTACATACATTTAAGTTTCTACCTTGTCGTCTAAGTGTTCCTTCTTTGTTTTTTGTCGTTTTTTGTTGTGCATTTTTTGGTAGTGTATTGTTACGTTTCCCTGATGTTGCGCTGGTTCGTATTTGTGCGTAAAGATCATAATTTGCTTAGATCCGATTATAGGTAAGATCAATATGCAATTTAGAGTGTCGATATTGCTTGGAAAACGATTGGGGTTAGATTGTAACTTTATAAACAGCAGTTTATAAAGTTACAATCTAACCCCAATCGTTTTCCAAGCAATATTGACACTCTAAATTGCATATTGATCTTACCTATAATCGGATCTAAGCAAATTATGATCTTTATGCACAAATACGAACCAGCGCAACATCAGGGAAACGTAACAATACACTACCAAAAAATGCACAACAAAAAACGACAAAAACCAAAGAAGGAACACTTAGACGACAAGGTAGAAACTTAAATGTATGTAAAATACCCAAAACTAAATTTATCATGTGATTAATACATACTCCTTATAGCCTTGTTGCAATATTATGCAAAATAAAAATGACTACTCACAACCGATCAGAAAGTAAAAATATCAGTAAAAATATCAGAAAGTATGTAAGAAAGATAACATAACCAAAATCGAGTCTTTTGAATGTTAACATCCTCAAAACTAACCAAAATTGAAAATTGAAAGAACATCATAATGGCAGTTTAACAGTTAACCGAAACAGGTATAAATAGCAGGCCAATCTACTCTTCAGGTATCTTGAGAAAGGCTTTGAAGCCAAAACGCGTTGATACCCGAGCACCCTCACACGGATTTGCAAGACCACAGGACACAAGAAAAGCGCTTCCGTCTAAACATTTAAGAACAAAGCCAGATCGGTCACTGACCGACAGTAAATGTAAGCAGACGAATAAACACCAGAAGCGATAAAGACCTCACACCAGACGGACGAAATATCAGGAACCACCATCCTTAAAAAGTGAGATCGGTCACTGACCGACAACACTGCAAGCGGTTACGGGAAACCGCAGGAAACATTCACGTCAGCGTGAATTAGCACGAAGAATAACATCATCCACATTTTTTGCAGGGTGAACCAAACTGCAACAAAGTCACCGCAGCGGCATATATTTAACCGCCAGAGAGATCAAATATCACAACTCATCCAGCAGACCCAGCCACTTAAGAAAATTAAATAGCGGCATTTATTTAACCGCAGTACTTTCAAAACGGAAAACGTGTCATTAGACGGATACACTAAAGGGAGTAAAGCAGCGGCATATATTTAACCGCAATATTCCCCAACGTACACAGTGTCAACAGACAGAGACACTTCAAGGTACTTTAGAGCACTGTTATAACAGCATAACCAGCACTATTAGAACACAGTGTATTATCACGTATATACGGCCAAACTATAAGGTCATAACATTTAAAGACCAATAGCGGTTCATTGCTAAAATATATGAATGTTATAAATATTGCAACATAACCATCAAATTAGGCCAAACTGTAGAAATAAGTAAAGTGTAACACTAACACTCTACTTATTAGTATCATTTTAACTTGAAAATTGTATTTTATGTTTTATTTTATGTTTGTCTATTTTATAGCATTTTTTAGCAACTAAGACACCGGTGTCATAAGTACATAAATTGTATACATTTTTACAAATTGTAAGAATAAATTGCTTTTATATTTACCAACCTAGAGGCTTTTTATTTATATAAGGAGTATATTTTTATTTATATAAGGAGTATATTATCAAATTGATATAATCGTTACTATTAGCAATTTAGACAAAGCAAATAGAATTTATCACGAAACTCACGTAACTAATAACATTAACATTGAGAAAATAAGACTTCACTACAGGGAATCAGCATTGATTTGCGCCACCTACCATCACCTCAGCTTAATTTCTATAAAACATTGGGATAAAGTTTTAAAAGGTGAGCTAAAATTCCCCCATCCTTACTTTCAGTCCAACCACTATCCCAACATACATATATGAAACATAGTGTACCTAGGCATGTTTGCCAGGAACATACTGCAGGGAGATGTAGATTTAAAATTACCCCCTTAGAAAGTATTCCACCTAGCCGCAGATATAACAGATTCTCATGACTCAGACAAAGAGAGACATATTGGATCTATAGGTTCAAAACGTTGTTTCCATCAGGTCTCAATGAAGTGATAGATACTGCTAGCTTTGTATGATTTATTTTGCACTACTCTGTGAACTGGAGTTTAATCCTATGTTGATATCTGCCCACTTTTCTTATATATACACATATAAAACCACTATACTTATCCCACATAGGGATATGAATTTCTTTTATATATATACACATTAAAACCACTATCCTTATCCCACATAGGGATATGAATCTTTCACATATATAATTTAGGATACACATATTAATAACAAAATCACATAGTTACACAATTATACACTTTTATTATTTGGGGAATAAAAAATAAAATCATAATCACATTATATATAGAATTCAACATATTCCCTCAATCGAGAAATTCCTCTTTTTTATCTTTATCTCTATTTAGATCACTTTTGATTCAGTATGTTTATTACGTATAAAAAATAATTTTTATGTTTTCTAATCAGTTTAGGTTTCACGTTATATTAACATTAAAAGCATCACGTTGGTGTTATATGACTAGGAAGTTCCTTTTATTTATTTAATTTATATAATTTTTATATATATCTTTTGGCTAATGAGATGGGGGGGGGGGTTATCAGTGTATATATTATTATTTGGTCACCTTTACATCAGCCATTCGAGATGATGATTATTATCGGTAGGGACTTATGAGCATTTTTGGCACTAATAGGGGTAGTAGTATTTGAGTCAGAGGACTGGTATGGTATTATATATATCAACATGTGAAGTCTTTTAGCATGGCCATATGCGTACAGCGGTATACAATTATTGACCATCCATGTATCATCTTATTGCTTGGCACTGAGGGGTAATAGTGTTGAAATATGTGATATGATAGGTTACTGCATTAAGGATTACAATATGTGAATTACTCATTGGCATATAGTATTTTATAATAGAAAATGGTGTTTGAATACTATTGAGACAAGCTAGTATATTGCACTCTTACAAATCATCATATTGTCACTAGCACTTGTTACAAATATGAGTAGTCGAGTACATATGGTGTTTCGGTATGGACCACCAAATATGGAGTTTGTGGCTACTGAGAGGGGCCATTGCGTCTCATGTGGGTTGCGGTTCCCATGAGGGGTGATTGGGCAGAGAATCAATTGTGGAGTCATATAGTGGCTATGATCATATTGTATGCCACATTTGTCGTCATCAACTATTAGTTATTTCTATGCACCATAGTTGTTTAACTGCACCGTATGTTTGCCAGCAGAGATAGCTGTTGGCAGCAGTGACTCTGAGCTGTGGGCGCGAGTGTATACAGTTATGTGGGCGGACATGGAGCTTGTGGCTGACAGCTGAGTGATGTAGTGAGGAGGTGGGGTCTATCATTAATCTAAGACGGGAGAAGTATCCCCGGAATATGTGGCAGTATATTCAGCGAACATACTGCAGGGAGATGTAGATTTAAAATTACCCCCTTAGAAAGTATTCCACCTAGCCGCAGATATAACAGATTCTCATGACTCAGACAAAGAGAGACATATTGGATCTATAGGTTCGAAACGTTGTTTCCATCAGGTCTCAATGAAGTGATAGATACTGCTAGCTTTGTATGATTTATTTTGCACTACTCTGTGAACTGGAGTTTAATCCTATGTTGATATCTGCCCACTTTTCTTATATATACACATATAAAACCACTATACTTATCCCACATAGGGATATGAATTTCTTTTATATATACACATTAAAACCACTATCCTTATCCCACATAGGGATATGAATCTTTCACATATATAATTTAGGATACACATATTAATAACAAAATCACATAGTTACACAATTATACACTTTTATTATTTGGGGAATAAAAAATAAAATCATAATCACATTATATATAGAATTCAACATATTCCCTCAATCGAGAAATTCCTCTTTTTTATCTTTATCTCTATTTAGATCACTTTTGATTCAGTATGTTTATTACGTATAAAAAATAATTTTTATGTTTTCTAATCAGTTTAGGTTTCACGTTATATTAACATTAAAAGCATCACGTTGGTGTTATATGACTAGGAAGTTCCTTTTATTTATTTAATTTATATAATTTTTATATATATCTTTTGGCTAATGAGATGGGGGGGGGTTATCAGTGTATATATTATTATTTGGTCTCCTTTACATCAGCCACTCGAGATGATGATTATTATCGGTAGGGACTTATGAGCATTTTTGGCACTAATAGGGGTAGTAGTATTTGAGTCAGAGGACTGGTATGGTATTATATATATCAACATGTGAAGTCTTTTAGCATGGCCATATGCGTACAGGGGTATACAATTATTGACCATCCATGTATCATCTTATTGCTTGGCACTGAGGGGTAATAGTGTTGAAATATGTGATATGATAGGTTACTGCATTAAGGATTACAATATGTGAATTACTCATTGGCATATAGTATTTTATAATATAAAATGGTGTTTGAATACTATTGAGACAAGCTAGTATATTGCACTCTTACAAATCATCATATTGTCACTAGCACTTGTTACAAATATGAGTAGTCGAGTACATATGGTGTTTCGGTATGGACCACCAAATATGGAGTTTGTGGCTACTGAGAGGGGCCATTGCGTCTCATGTGGGTTGCGGTTCCCATGAGGGGTGATTGGGCAGAGAATCAATTGTGGAGTCATATAGTGGCTATGATCATATTGTATGCCACATTTGTCGTCATCAACTATTAGTTATTTCTATGCACCATAGTTGTTTAACTGCACCGTATGTTTGCCAGCAGAGATAGCTGTTGGCAGCAGTGACTCTGAGCTGTGGGCGCGAGTGTATACAGTTATGTGGGCGGACATGGAGCTTGTGGCTGACAGCTGAGTGATGTAGTGAGGAGGTGGGGTCTATCATTAATCTAAGACGGGAGAAGTATCCCCGGAATATGTGGCAGTATGACATTGTCCGGTACCAGAGCCAGCCCTGCTAATATTGCAGCGAGCTACCGATGATACTAACTAGAACTTTTTCTCTACTAGTGCGGTTTCGTATATTCACCGGCACACGCGAATGGGGGTGTGTAGCGGTATTCCAATCAGGATTGGCTAGTAAGTTAGAATCTATTAGCCTATCAATGGAGCTGACGTCAGACGCCAAACAAAAACGGAGGATCATTTACTTTTTACGATATAGGTGATGATTTATTGATTTTGACAAAATTGTGCATTGTGTGAACAGTTAACCTGATCGAAACATAGAGCATCTAATATAGAACAATTCAGGTATTTATATATCTCATGTATCAGTCATATATCACGCCAAAGAACAACAGACAGGTATGAATAATTGTTTGTATGAGACTAATCTCAGAGTATGAGGCCATACATCGTTAACATATAGGTAATTTTAATAAACATATAGCAATGTTATTAGGACCCACAATAGGGATATTTCTTTTTCAAAAAAACCATTTAGTTGCATCCCCTCCTATTCTATACAACACATGCACAAGCCCATTAAGCCTATCAGAGCAATGATTGAAAAGTGTGCAGGTGTGTATCAACTAATGGGCAATTAAACATAATGCTTGTTGTGATTGGTTATTGAGGTTATGAAGGGTGGGGCAGTACAGGTAGCTCAGGTCTTTATAAGATGTTTATGTAGAGTTTGAATACATGCCTGAGGAAACGGTTAATTCCGACAAACGCGTTGCATGTCACTTACTTATTGTGCATGAAGGATATATGTATTTTATTGTTTTTAATTTTTATTAAAACCCTTATTTTAATCATTATCCTCACTGCAATGTTTCATTTCTGAGCTACCTGTCTATCCCGAATGCTGCCGAGTATCCTGCCTCTGATCCTATACAGCCAGCTGGGTTGCTGAGAAAGCCAGCCTGCCTCTATTGGCACAACTGAGTGCCGCCACAGAATGTGAGTACCCTGCATGGATTGCTTATTTATCGGTGTACCCATACAGATTCACACAGTGGTGGGCCTTTGTTTGCACCTAGCTCCTGTTCCCATATCGTTGGATCCAGTGTCTACAGTCTGCTGAGAGATAGAGCCCTCCACCTTGGGTGTCCTGATTTGCCGGTTCAGCTAGCTGGTTTGCTGTGAATACCAGCCTGCCCCTATAGGCACACTGGAGTGCCTTTTCACATTGTGAGTACCCTGCACATGTATTATACCTGTTGTCGGCTGTTTCAGATTCACACATACGGCGCCTCTTTCCTTGTGTTTTGATTATAGGCTATAAAAAGATTGCCCTAAGACCCTGAAACTGAGCTGCAGCACATTGGACAAGACCATACAGCGGTTTCACAGGACAGGTTACACTCAGAACATGCCTCTCCATGGTTGACCAAAGAAGTTGAGTGCACATGCTCAGCGTCATATCCAGAGGTTGTCTTTGGGAAATAGACTTATGAGTGCTGCCAGCATTGCTGCAGAGGTTGAAAGGGTGGGAGGTCAGCTTGTCAGTGCTCAGACCATATGAACAAGAAAGCCTGCAAACAGTTTGCTGAAGACAAGCAGACTAAGGACATGGATTACTGGAACCATGTACTGTGTTCTGATGAGAAAAAGATAAACTTATTTGGTTCAGATGGTGTAAAGTGTATGTGATGGCAACCAGGTGAGAAATACAAAGACAAGTGTGTCTTGCCTACAGTCAAGCATGGTGATGGGAGTGTCATGGTCTGGGCTTGTATGAGTGCTGCCGGCACTGGGGAGCTACAGTTCATTGAGGGAACTGTGAATGCCAACATGTACTGTGACATACTGAAGCAGAGCATGATCCCCTCCTATAGGAGACTGGGCCGCAGGGCAGTATTCCAACATGAAAATAACCCCAAACACACCTCTAAGATGAACACTACCTTGCTAAAGAAGCTGAGGGTAAAGGTGATGGACTGGCCAAGCATTTTTCCAGACCTAAATCCTATTGAGCACCTGTGGAGCTTCCTCAAATGGATGGTGGGGGAGTGCAAGGTCTCTAACATCCACCAGCTCTGTAATGTCATCATTGAGGAGTAGAAGAGCACTCCAGTGACAACCTGTGAAGCTCTGGTGAACAACATGGCCAAGAGGGTTAAGGCAGTGCTGCAAAATAATGGTGGCCACATAAAATAGTGACACTTTGTGCCCAATTTGGACATTTCCACTTAAGGGTGTACTCACTTTTGTTGAGTAGACATCAAATTTACACTGTTATACAGGATGTACACTCACTACTTTACATTGTAGCAGTGTAATTTTTTCAGTGTTGTCACATGAAAATAAATAATAAAATATTTACAAAAATCTCTCTCTCTCTATGTAAAGAACATTGGAATGTGAACTATTTACAGTACATACACAAACATTTTATCAAATAGGAATATTGCATAAACCAGCTAGTGAGGATATGGGTGGCTAGGGACAGGGCACCACTTCTATAATTAATTGTGGTGGTCCTGGTGCAGGAATTTTAAATAATTAAATTGATCAGAGAGCACTAACAGTAAACCTAATCCTGCAACCCCCTATTAAGCCAATCAAATACAAAAGTACAGACACCATCCCTTTAAGAACAAATCAGCGTATACATCATACTCATATTGAGATAAATCAAATGAATATTTATAAGGGCAATAAAAAACAAAAAACAAACACAGTCGACAGAGCCTATATCAGGGATTCCTGTATAAATGTTACCAGTATAAATGTTGCAACTTAAAATATATCATAGATAAAAGAAAATAGGATGGCGCAAAAGCAGAGTATAATATAAAGTGGGGCCAACAAAAGTATTTCCTGATTGAAAAAGATTCCTTATAGAAATAAAAACATCAAAAAGAAATGATTGTATAATTTACTCTAAGGTGTACTAAGAAGAAAAGTATAATCTATCAAAAAGTGTGAAGAAGTATTCCTGGGTACAATTAAAGTGTTCCTGAGTCTATTGAGTTAAATACAATGTATATACAAAGTGCTTATAAGAAGGAAAATATATGTATAAAAGGTTACAAAATATTGGATGTCTAAATAGACAAATGCTCAGCAAAATAAAAAAATGAACCATTGATATAAGCTGAGAATAAAAGCAAAAATACGAAAATCGTATAAAAATGAACAGGGGCACAAAATGTATTAGATTAACCCTACAGATTCATTGGTAAAATGAAAAGTAGACTAACAATTCTGATTACAACTTTAAATGTTAGGAATCCTAGTATGAATTATATCACATTATAAAGGACTACATTTCTAGTTCAGCAATATGTTTGGTGATCTCATGCACATGAAATAATTAATGTCGCACAAATATATATAAATATATATATACATATATATATATATATATATATATATATATATATATAGTATTAGGCAAATAAAAAGTACAGATAAAAAGTCCAATGAAGGGGTTCTAATACCCCAAAAATGTTCCACATTAAAAATTTGAAAAAGACCTGTGAGTGAAAACGTTTGTTCCTGTACATTGCTTCATCTTTGCACCCAGGCTGACGACATTTGGTGGGTTAAACTGGATTGTGTTAAGTATATATATATATATATATATATATATATCTGATGTATTGGGGGGTAGCTATCAAGCCGTCAACCTCAAATACGCTGGAATTCCGCAGCGTATTTGTGGCAAGGCTGATTCGCCTTAGTTATCAAAGGCTAGAGACTGGCAAAAGTAGAATTTTGTGACGTAAACTTCGATCCGCCGAACTCAGTCTGACACAGATCGATTCTTACGTCACTCCAGATGTTCCGCACACAAGTGCGGCACAATCTGACTACTTTTGCTAGTTATCAAAAAACTAGCAGGTACGCTCGGCACTTTTTCGGCCCAGCGTACCTGGTTTTCAATCCGCCACCCTGGAGGCGGCGGATCCCATAGGAATCAATGAGAGTCTGACCATAGCGAAAGTACAAGTTCGCTTCTGACAGACATCCCATTGATTTCTATGGGAGATGTCTGCACCTAACACCCTAACATGTACCCTGAGTCTAAACACCACTAATCTGTGCCCCTTACACCGCCACAACTAAATAAAGTTATTACCCCCTAAACCGCCGCTCCCGGTGTGAGTGCTTAGTGACAGGCTAGCAATAAAGCTGGGAAAAAGCCGAAGAGCAGCGAGATCGGATGAGTGATAACTCTCACAGTCCGCTGCTCATCGCCCCGCGGCTTTTTGACAGCTTTATTTGATAACTTAGGGGAATTTTTGCAGGTCCGCGGCGGCGATGTGAGGTGAGCTTAGGCGGGCGTATTGGGCAGGCGAAGGCAGGAAAGTTGACACGTTGATAACTACCCCCCATTGGGTGTACCTTGTACACAAAGTTGTAGTAGCTTTCTTATATTATCTCCAAACACAGATATAACTCTCTTTAGTACATCCAAATTATATCATCCAACTTCGAAAGATAATATTAAGAATATTGTCCTTTAATGTTACTAGCGTATAGTAACTTCCAACAGCATAAGAGCATAGAGATGTGAATTTGTATCAACTAGTTCTCTTATATATGGATGGTAGTACAAAGTAGTGATCCCAGCATTGATGTCAAGTCTATAGACACCGTAAGCATATACCTTCTTACTGACAGGGCCGCCACTAGAAATTTTGGGGCCCCTGACTAAACCATTGATCAGGGCCCCCCCCCCCCTCCTTTGACATGTGCAATTTTTTACCAAGTGACTAAAAAATATATGCACTTTATTCTTAAGTGTCTATTTAAACTTGGAAATGTTGTAAAGGTAGTCACATACACAAACACAGACACACCCATGCACTGAAACACACACACACACTCACACATAGGGATTTACATATATACACTCTAGCAGACACGCAAAGAAACACGCTCAGACACAGACACCCAAACAGAAACTTAGCACTTGTTTACATTGACCTGACAAGTAATGAGGTAAACTACAATTTTGTAAAAAAAAAAAAGGAGATTTAGAAAACAAAATATGGAGTTCTGATTATCTTTTTGTAAAGGAAGATGCCAACTAAATGATGACAACAGCATGCAGTAGCTGAAAGGAAGGGCCCTGAATTGCCTAAACAATAATTTAAAGGTTAAATGGTGAATTAGTGACTTCCGGAAAGGTCTTGTTAGCTCAAAGTCTGTAGAAAGATGTGAATAATCAGTAGTAAGGTCAAAATGTCCTAAAAAGGAACAGACAATGGACACACACACACACACACACAAACTTGCACATACACCCAAGGAAACACCAACATAGACAGCCTCAGAAAACACACAAAGACATACACACACACAGAGACACCCACAGAAAACACACACAGAGAGACAACCACATACAACACACAAAGAAATACATACAAACACCCTCACTCTGAGAAATCCACAGAAAACACACAAAGACATACACACACCCTCACAGAGACACCCACAGAAAACACACACCCTCACAGAGACATCCACAGAAAACACAGACATACACACCAACCCTCACAGAGGCATCCAGAGAAAATACACAAAGACAAACATACACACACCCTCACAGAGACACACACAGAAAACATACACCCTCACAGAGACATCCACAGAAAACACAGACATTCACACCCACCCTCACAGAGGCATCCAGAGAAAATACACAAAGACAAACATACACACACCCTCACAGAGACACCCATATAAAAATCTCAAAGACATATGCACACACCCTCACAGACATCCACAGAAAATGAACAAAGACATACACACCCACCCTCACAGAGAGACCCACAGAAAAAAAAATCATACACACTCATAGAGACACAAACCAAAGCACAAAGACATAAACACAGACACCCACAGAAACACTCACAGGAGGAAAGATTTATGTACCTTGCATCCCCTAAATCAACAGTATGTGACATGTCTCATTTCAAACACTGAGCAATCTTAGTCTGAGAGTATAACATTTTATGCAGATGTAAAAATATAAATGATAAAATGCCTCCTTGCATCTGGAAAGTCCTTGCATAAAGGGGCAGTAAACTGGAATGTAATATATATATATATATATATATATATATATACATATCTGCCATTTGTGTATTGAGGAGGAAACATTTCTGCATGGTTTTAAATATAGAATTTTTACAGCATTGTCAAATAATCATAAATACACTGCTGCTAAAAGAAAATGTGTTTTTATGGACCCCTGGCCCCACCATACAACTACTACCACATTGAAGTTACAATCTGAAATTGCACAACGAAATAAAAAACATTCGTTAAGTAAGTCCTACCTTCTCTGCAAATGTAAGTGATCTACCGTCTGACTCAGGCACACACTGTACAAACAAAGTGCCAAGTCTGTCTCACACTGTGCATAGTGATATAGTGCACACTCAGAAATCCTCTCAAATGCTAATACTTTACTCCTTGTGATAACATTTCCCATGCTCAATTAGAACTCTGCTGTAGTACCAACTAGTGGCTGCCAAAATAAAAAATTATTATTATTTTTTATTTTTTTAGTTCTTGCCTCATGGGGCCCCCCTGGCCCATTGGGCCCCTGACAGCAGTCACCCCTGTCACCCCCTGATGGCGGCCCTGCTTACTGATGGATGCAAGACAGGGATTATTATGACAGGATGAATGCGATATACTTTTAAAATCACAAGTGGCTGTGTATACAGCACCAGTACTCACTGTTATGGTGTAAATGAGCTATGGTGTAGCTTCCGCTGAGCGTTGTCAGAAAACCTGCACTTAGTGCATATGCACGCAGGTGAAATCTAGTGTCTCTGATACCGCCCTGTTTGCTTGTCAGATAGGATTTCTTTGCAGAAAATGTATTTGTTGAAGATAGAGCGAGTCTGGCCAAACTGTTCCAAATGATAAGACGCTGTGTGAGTAGAGTAGATTTGTTAGTAACAACTGGTTAACTTCAATGCATTTCACCTGTAGATAGAGTTTTTATAAGATAATAGTACCAGCTGTTAGAAATCGTTCATATATACCTGTGCTTCACTTTTGATTGGTTCATTTTCAAATGGATATCCTTAAGGTGGAATCGCTCTTTATCCTCTTAAGTGAGTATTCTGAGTTATTTGAACTAAACTTTTGTCACACTTGCATAAGATATTTAGGGCGCCATGTACTAAGCTTCGAAGTGACCGTCTGTCTGTATTTCCACGTCAAAATTCACTCACGATCTGCTTCTCGTATGTACCAATCTGCGATCTGGTCGAAAAACCACTATTTTCATCAGCGATCGTAATTTTACGCAACTGATCGTTCCAAAGCCTTTTTCCACTTACTACATGTTCGATCGCACGTAAATTCGATGTAATCGGAAATTATGAATGTTACAACTAATCTGTCTGCTCCAACTTTCACTGTAACTTTGCGTGATTTGCTTCGCGACCATTTAGGTAGCGAATACAATAGAAAACTATAGGGCGTCTCAACCTGACGCCAGGTAGAAGTACTTAAGTGAAAGAACTAGACTACTATTGTAGCATTATTGGTTTTTGGATCACTGAATGAAGATGGAGACACTTTTACACATGTTTCTTTTCCGATTTATTATTATGGAACTTTAGTATGAAATAGCAGAATACCTGGAACCTATGACAGCGTGTTCACAAGCCATACCCGGACTATTTAAACTGTTGGCAGCCTTACACTTTTTTGCCACCGGTTCATTCCAAGCTGTGTCTAGCGTTACAGGGAGTGCAGAATTATTAGGCAAGTTGTATTTTTGAGGATTAATTTTATTATTGAACAACAACCATGTTCTCAATGAACCCAAAAAACTCATTAATATCAAAGCTGAATAGTTTTGGAAGTAGTTTTAGTTTGTTTTTAGTTATAGCTATTTTAGGGGGATATCTGTGTGTGCAGGTGACTATTACTGTGCATAATTATTAGGCAACTTAACAAAAAACAAATATATACCCATTTCAATTATTTATTTTTACCAGTGAAACCAATATAACATCTCAACATTCACAAATATACATTTCTGACATTCAAAAACAAAACAAAAACAAATCAGTGACCAATATAGCCACCTTTCTTTGCAAGGATACTCAAAAGCCTGCCATCCATGGATTCTGTCAGTGTTTTGATCTGTTCACCATCAACATTGCGTGCAGCAGCAACCACAGCCTCCCAGACACTGTTCAGAGAGGTGTACTGTTTTCCCTCCTTGTAAATCTCACATTTGATGATGGACCACAGGTTCTCAATGGGGTTCAGATCAGGTGAACAAGGAGGCCATGTCATTAGATTTTCTTCTTTTATACCCTTTCTTGCCAGCCACGCTGTGGAGTACTTGGACGCGTGTGATGGAGCATTGTCCTGCATGAAAATCATGTTTTTCTTGAAGGATGCAGACTTCTTCCTGTACCACTGCTTGAAGAAGGTGTCTTCCAGAAACTGGCAGTAGGACTGGGAGTTGAGCTTGACTCCATCCTCAACCCGAAAAGGCCCCACAAGCTCATCTTTGATGATACCAGCCCAAACCAGTACTCCACCTCCACCTTGCTGGCGTCTGAGTCGGACTGGAGCTCTCTGCCCTTTACCAATCCAGCCACGGGCCCATCCATCTGGCCCATCAAGACTCACTCTCATTTCATCAGTCCATAAAACCTTAGAAAAATCAGTCTTGAGATATTTCTTGGCCCAGTCTTGACGTTTCAGCTTGTGTGTCTTGTTCAGTGGTGGTCGTCTTTCAGCCTTTCTTACCTTGGCCATGTCTCTGAGTATTGCACCCCTTGTGCTTTTGGGCACTCCAGTGATGTTGCAGCTCTGAAATATGGCCAAACTGGTGGCAAGTGGCATCTTGGCAGCTGCACGCTTGACTTTTCTCAGTTCATGGGCAGTTATTTTGCGCCTTGGTTTTTCCACATGCTTCTTGCGACCCTGTTGACTATTTTGAATGAAACGCTTGATTGTTCGATGATCACGCTTCAGAAGCTTTGCAATTTTAAGAGTGCTGCATCTTTCTGCAAGATATCTCACTATTTTTGACTTTTCTGAGCCTGTCAAGTCCTTCTTTTGACCCATTTTGCCAAAGGAAAGGAAGTTGCCTAATAATTATGCACACCTGATATAGGGTGTTGATGTCATTAGACCACACCCCTTCTCATTACAGAGATGCACATCACCTAATATGCTTAATTGGTAGTAGGCTTTCGAGCCTATACAGCTTGGAGTAAGACAACATGCATAAAGAGGATGATGTGGTCAAAATACTCATTTGCCTAATAATTCTGCACTCCCTGTATAATTGGCATCAGCCAGTCTGCTTTTTCGAGGCACCTAACAAAAGTTATTGATGCTTTGATGGTCGTCTTTCCAAGGTACGTGACACCTAGATCGTCACGTGGGTAAAGAACTAAACCAATCAGGTCGAAGACTGCTTCTTAACTTTGCTCTTTCGCGCCGAACGAAGCTTCAAAGTTATCAATAATCCAATTGTCTTCGACACACAATAGATGCAAAATTTTAGGGCTTGGTTTTTAGTACATTCAAGTAGCGAAGTGCCATCCGCATGGTGCGAATGCCGGCAGGTTATTTCGATACGGTCTGTGCGAAAAAAATTGACGCCTTAGTACATGGCGCCCTTAGTATCTGTTTTATTGGATATAGATTCTTATGGATTATAAATATATTCCAAAAGGTAGTATTTAATCAAGGGATTAAAAAAGATGGTATAACGATAGAAAAATATTTTAATATTTTAATATAAGACTTTATATAAAGCCTTTTTCAGCATAGGAAATATTTGACACCTATATATACAGAAAGGATGAAATATCTACAACGCAATGAAAATATCCTGGAGCAGAAAAAAACCTTATTAGAATTACTTTGTATAACATAATAATCTAATATATATACCAACGGACGTACTGCGGATGGATATCTACTTTTGTATCTATTTTTAAAGTGGCTATATTTAAAGTACAACATAAGTATATATTGTTATGTTTATCTTTATTCGATATCACATATTTATAATGATATGTACAGTCAGGAAGCTCTATTATAAAAGAGGTGATAGAAGCTATTAGGCATAATCTAGAATATAGATTTATATTTATTGGCCATCCCATACGCATGTATTTGAAGAGCCCATACAAATAGGGATATAAAGAAAGAATGTATATATAAAAAAATAAAAAATAAATAAGAAATATAAAATGAAAAAAGTATAAACTGAAAATATAAGAAATATACGGCCAGATTACGAGTTTTTAATTTTGAGCTGTGCGGTGCTAACAAGCAGTTTTCACTCACGGCTCACTTACATACAGCGCTGGTATTATGAGTTTTTACAAACCCGGCGTTAAAAGGCAAGAAGTAAGCGTTGAGCAAAATTGTGCTCCTTAAAGCACTCCAATACCAGCGCTGTTTAAGTCAGCGGTGAGCTGGTCGTACGTGCTTGTGCATGATTTCCCCATAGGAATCAAAGGGGAGAGCAGGCTGAGAAAAAGTCTAACATCTGCAAAAAAGCAGCGTAAAACTTAGTAAAGCAGCCCTATTGATTCCTATGGGGAAACACATTTTATGTCTACACCTAACACCCTAACATGAACCCGAGTCTAAACACCCCTAATCTTACACTTATTAACCCCTAACCTGCTGCCCCGACATCGCCGACACCTACATTATATTTATTAACCCCTAATCTGCCGCCCCCAATGTCGCCGCCACCTACCTACACTTATTAACCCCTAATCTGCTGCCCCAACATAGCTACTATAATAAACATATTAACCCCTAAATCGCCGCACTCCCGCCTCACAAACATTAGTTAAATATTATTAACCCCTAATCTGCCATCCCTAACATCGCCGCCACCTACCTACATTTATTAACCCCTAATCTGCCGCCCCCAACGTCGCCGCCACTATACTAAATGTATTAACCCCTAAACCTAAGTCTAAGCCTAACCCTAACACCCTCTAACTTAAATATAATTTATAAAAATCTAAATAAAATTACTATCATTAGCTAAACTATTCCTATTTAAAACTAAATACTTACCTATAAAATAAACCCTAAGCTAGCTACAATATAACTAATAGTTACATTGTAGCTAGCTTAGGGTTTATTTTATTTTACAGGCAAGTTTGCATTTATTTTAACTAGGTAGAATAGTTATTAAATAGTTATTAACTATTTAATAACTACCTAGCTAAAATAAATACAAAAGTACCTGTAAAATAAAACCTAACCTAAGTTACAATAACACCTAACCTAACCCTACAATTAAATCAATTCATGAATATAATGTAGGTGGCGGCGGTGTCCGGAGCCACAGATTAGGGGTTAAAAATTTTCTTTTAGTGTTTGCAATGTGGGAGGGCCTCGGTTTAGGGGTTAATAGGTAATTTATGGGTGTTAGTGTACTTTTTAGCACTTTAGTTATGAGTTTTATGTTACGGCGTCGTACCATAAAACTCTTAACTACTGACTTTTAAATGCTTTAGGACTCTTGACGGGGTAGGGTGTACTGCTCACTTTTTGGCCTCCCAGGACAGACTCGTAATACCGGCGCTATGGAAGTCCCATAGAAAAAAGACTTTACAAAGTTTACCTAAGTTGTTTTGCGGTAAGGCCAAAGAAGTGTGCGGTGACCCTAAACCTTCAAGACTTGTAATAGCAGTGGGCGTAAAAAAGCAGCGTTAGGACCTCTTGATGTTGCTTTTTTACCTTAACGCACAACTCGTAATCTAGCCGATAGAGTGAAAGCATGAATCCTAATTATTGTGTGTGAATTTAAACAAATATCCAAAATGAATGTGCATATAGATACCATCTGATGTTTAGCAAAATAATATATATCTATCAGAATGTCCGACCCTAGATGAAGGGGGAAATATCCAATTCTGAATTTAATCCATTTGGATGTAGTGTGTCCATATAATAGATTAGCTCTGCTTCTTTTCTAAGAAATTTTTGTTCATAATTGCCCCCTGTCCAATCTGGACGTACTATGCATATACCCCAGAACTGTAGATCTTTTATCCCGGAAGTGATTATAGAGATGATTATCTAGATTCCCTTTTTCAATGCACCATAGATGTTCACGGATTCTGTCTCTCAGATTTCAAGTAGTTTCACCTAAATATATCAGATTGCATGAACATCTCAAAATATAGACTGCTCCTTTTTGGTTACATCTTATAGTATCTCTTATAATGAATTATTTTCCTGTGTTTGGAACTATGAACTTTTTTAATTTTGAGCTAAATCTACATGCTCTAAATGGGAAGAAGGGATTAAAGCCTCTGATGTCTTGTCCATTTAGATCGACATCTCCTATTCTGTTATGTTTCCTTTTAAACTCACTTGGTGCTAAATTGGATTTAAGATTGTTCGCTCCCCTGTATATGATTTTTGGGAAGGGGGTAATTACATTCCCAATGATGAGGTCTGATTTCACAAGGTGCCAATGTCTGTTAATAATTTTTCTTAACGCTCGATGATCACTATTGTACTGAGTGATGAATGGTACATTAATAATATTTGAGTTATAGCTATTTTTAGGTCTCATATAGTTAATGAGGGTACCTCTCTCTATAAGATCTACTCTTGTTTTTGCTTTGTTTATATTATTCTGTTTATAGTTTCTTTCCTGGAACCTTTTTTTAAGAATGGCTATCTGAGATTCATAATCACTGGTTTTTGAGCAATTTTTTTTAATTCTAAGAAATTGACCAAATGGTATATTTTCTATCCATTTTCTGAAATGGCAGCTGTTGCTTTGAATTTAGTTGTTGGAGTCAACTGGTTTAAATATACAGGGAGTGCAGAATTATTAGGCAAGTTGTATTTTTGAGGATTAATTTTATTATTGAACAACAACCATGTTCTCAATGAACCCAAAAAACTCATTAATATCAAAGCTGAATAGTTTTGGAAGTAGTTTTTAGTTTGTTTTTAGTTATAGCTATTTTAGGGGGATATCTGTGTGTGCAGGTGACTATTACTGTGCATAATTATTAGGCAACTTAACAAAAAACAAATATATACCCATTTCAATTATTTATTTTTACCAGTGAAACCAATATAACATTTCAACATTCACAAATATACATTTCTGACATTCAAAAACAAAACAAAAACAAATCAGTGACCAATATAGCCACCTTTCTTTGCAAGGACACTCAAAAGCCTGCCATCCATGGATTCTGTCAGTGTTTTGATCTGTTCACCATCAACATTGCGTGCAGCAGCAACCACAGCCTCCCAGACACTGTTCAGAGAGGTGTACTGTTTTCCCTCCTTGTAAATCTCACATTTGATGATGGACCACAGGTTCTCAATGGGGTTCAGATCAGGTGAACAAGGAGGCCATGTCATTAGATTTTCTTCTTTTATACCCTTTCTTGCCAGCCACGCTGTGGAGTACTTGGACGCGTGTGATGGAGCATTGTCCTGCATGAAAATCATGTTTTTCTTGAAGGATGCAGACTTCTTCCTGTACCACTGCTTGAAGAAGGTGTCTTCCAGAAACTGGCAGTAGGACTGGGAGTTGAGCTTGACTCCATCCTCAACCCGAAAAGGCCCCACAAGCTCATCTTTGATGATACCAGCCCAAACCAGTACTCCACCTCCACCTTGCTGGCGTCTGAGTCGGACTGGAGCTCTCTGCCCTTTACCAATCCAGCCACGGGCCCATCCATCTGGCCCATCAAGACTCACTCTCATTTCATCAGTCCATAAAACCTTAGAAAAATCAGTCTTGAGATATTTCTTGGCCCAGTCTTGATGTTTCAGCTTGTGTGTCTTGTTCAGTGGTGGTCGTCTTTCAGCCTTTCTTACCTTGGCCATGTCTCTGAGTATTGCACACCTTGTGCTTTTGGGCACTCCAGTGATGTTGCAGCTCTGAAATATGGCCAAACTGGTGGCAAGTGGCATCTTGGCAGCTGCACGCTTGACTTTTCTCAGTTCATGGGCAGTTATTTTGCGCCTTGGTTTTTCCACACGCTTCTTGCGACCCTGTTGACTATTTTGAATGAAACGCTTGATTGTTCGATGATCACGCTTCAGAAGCTTTGCAATTTTAAGAGTGCTGCATCCCTCTGCAAGATATCTCACTATTTTTGACTTTTCTGAGCCTGTCAAGTCCTTCTTTTGACCCATTTTGCCAAAGGAAAGGAAGTTGCCTAATAATTATGCACACCTGATATAGGGTGTTGATGTCATTAGACCACACCCCTTCTCATTACAGAGATGCACATCACCTAATATGCTTAATTGGTAGTAGGCTTTCGAGCCTATACAGCTTGGAGTAAGACAACATGCATAAAGAGGATGATGTGGTCAAAATACTCATTTGCCTAATAATTCTGCACTCCCTGTATATATATATATATATATATATATATATATATATTTTTTTTTTTTTAAGGTGGTATTTTTTATTGGTGTTATTTTGGGAGACGTCACTAATAGACATTATATTGGACTTTGTATCTGGACTTTTTATTTGCCTAATAATATATATATATACTATAATGTTTATTTTTTATTTTTTATTTGTGCAACATTAATTATTTCATGTGCATGAGATCACCAAACATATTGCTGCACTAGAAATTTAGTCCTTTATTATGTGATATAATTCGTACTAGGATTCCTAACATTTAAAGTTGTAATCAGAATTGTTAATCTACTTTTCATTTTAACCATGAAACTGCAGGGTTAATCTAATACATTTTGTGCCCCTGTTCATTTTTATATTATTTTCGTTTTTTCGTTTTTTTTCTCAGCTTATATCACTGGTTCATTTTTTATTTTGCTGAGCATTTGTGTATTTAGACATCAGATATTTTGTAGCATTTTTATACACATATTGTCCTTCTTATAAGCACTTTGTATATACATTGATACAGACATCAACTTGTCATGCCTGATGAAGCCCTGAGAGCGATCAGCTGTGGGGTGAAACACGTGTAGCTGGATATATATGAGTGTGATGTATACGCTGATTTGTTCTTAAAGGGACGGTGTCTGTACTTTTGTATTTGATTGGCTTAATAGGGGGTTGCAGGATTAGGTTTACTGTTAGTGCTCTCTTTGATATACTGTATATACTGTATATATATATACACACATATACTGTATGTGTATATATGTATACATATGTATGTATGTGTTTAAATGTGTATATATGTCTGTAAACACATATATACACATATAAATTTATAAATATACAAGTACAAACATATAAACACACATAAATACACAAATACATTGACATATGTAGACGTGTATATATGTTTCCCTGTGTTAAAGCCCATTGCAATCTTTTTTTTTTCTAGCACCTTAGACCTCATATCTTTGAGCCCTTATAACTTTTTTATGCAATATATTTTTTTAAATAATATTTATAAAATAGTGTTATTAAGAGTATAACTGTAGTTTTAAATATAATTTTGATGTACAATTTTTTTTGTCTCGCGTAACTGTTAAACAGAGCTCTGAAGTCGCGCTTTCCTGATGGGTGTTAAGTGCAATTGTGCTCAAGCGAAGGCGTTTACTTTTAACTCATAATGATGTGCACTACTTCTGAAGCATGCAAATAACCATGCTAAACCCTTTTTTGGCTCATGTGCTACAGTTAGCCCACCATTCATAAATCTAGCCCTTAATATGGAATGATTACCATATGGAACAGGTAGAAATATGCCTGTATAAGGTTTCCTGGCATAAAAACTTGTAATAAAAACAACTAAAATAGTTCAGGAGCGCTAACAAAAGCTATAGGGGTGGTATAGAGATCAATAAAATACTCTACACATCTTAAAAGAGAATCTAATTTATTGTATAAAATATAAAACAGAATAACCGGGACGTCTCCCTTTAAGCAATGATATATCAGAAAAAAATTCAACAGTAATGTTAAAATAATACCGGTTTCAAAATGTAAAATATATACGTGCCAAAACTCAAAAAATGTGTTGTTTGCCGAAACTAGATTCAGCTGTTAACTAATTCCACCTTAATTATTAGAAACATCTAAAAACATCAAAAAATTGCCCAAAGTTCACAGTCTCTCAGATTGATGACAGAACATTAAAATGTATCTTTCCACTTGAACTAATTAGACACAATGGGGGGTAGTTATCAAGCCGTCAACCTCAAATACGCTGGAATTCCGCAGCGTATTTGTGGCGAGGCTGATTCGCCTTAGTTATCAAAGGCTAGAGACCGGCAAAAGTAGAATTTTGTGACGTAAACTTCGATCCGCCGGACTCAGTCCGACACAGATCGATTCTTACGTCACTCCAGATGTTCCGCACACAAGTGCGGCACAATCTGACTACTTTTGCTAGTTATCAAAAAACTAGCAGGTACGCTCGGCACTTTTTCGGCCCAGCGTACCTGGTTTTCAAACCGCCACCTTGGAGGCGGCGGATCCCATAGGAATCAATGGGAGTCTGACCATAGCAAAAGTACAAGTTCGCTGCTGTCAGACATCCCATTGATTCCTATGGGAGATGTCTGCACCTAACACCCTAACATGTACCCCGAGTCTAAACACCACTAATTTGTCCCCCCTACACCGCTGCAACTAAATAAATGTATTACCCCCTAAACCGCCGCTCCCGGAGCCCACCGCAAGCTACTCTATACATATTAACCCCTAAACCGCCACTCTCGGAGCCCACCGCAACTATAATAAATGTCTTAACCCCTAAACCGCCGCTCCCGGAGCCCACCGCCACCTACATTATACCTAGTAACCCCTATCCTGCCCCCCCTATACCGCCGCCCTCTATAATAAAGTTATTAACCCCTATCCTGCTGATCCCGGACTTCGCCGCAAATAAATAAATAGTTTAACCCCTAAACCGCCGCTCCCTGAACCCGCCGCAACCTATATTAAATTTATTAACCCCTCTCCTGCCCCCCCTACACCGTCGCCACCTATAATAAATTTATTAACCCCTATCCTGCCCCCCCTACACCGTCGCCACCTATAATAAATTTATTAACCCCTATCCTGCCCCCCCTACACCGTCGCCACCTATAATAAATTTATTAACCCCTATCCTGCCCCCCACTACACTGCCGCCACTGTAATAAAATTATTAACCCCTAAACCTAAGTCTAACACTAACCCTAACACCCCCTAACTTAAATATTAATTAAATAAATCTAAATAATATTTCTCTTATTAACTAAGTTAATCCTATTTAAAACTAAATACTTACCTGTAAAATAAACCCTAATATAGCTACAATATAAATAATAATTATATTGTAGCTATCTTAGGATTTATTTTTATTTTACAGGTACCTTTCAATTTATTTTAACTAGGTACAATAGCTATTAAATAGTTATTAACTATTTAATAGCTTACCTAGCTAAAATAAAGAGAAATGTACCTGTAAAATAAAAACTAACCTAAGTTACAATTACACCTAACACTACACTATACTTTAATAAATTATTCCTATTTAAAACTAAATACTTACCTGTAAAATAAACCATAAGATAGCTACAATGTAATTAATAATTACATTGTAGCTATCTTAGGATTTATATTTATTTTACAGGTAACTTTGTATTTATTTTAGCTACTTAGAATAGTTATTAAATAGTTATTAACTATTTAATAACTACCTAGCTAAAAGAAATACAAAATTACCTGTGAAATAAATCCTAACCTAAGTTACAATTAAACCTAACACTACACTATCATTAAATAAATTAAATAAACTACCTACAAATAACTACAATTAAATAAAATTACATAAACTAACTAAAGTTACAAAAAATAAAAAAAATAAGTTACAAACATTTTAAAAATATTACAACAATTTTAAGATGCTTACATCTAATCTAAGCCCCCTAATAAAATAACAAACCCCCCCAAAATAAAAAAATGCCCTACCCTATTCTAAATTAAAAAAGTTCAAAGCTCTTTTACCTTACCAGCCCTTAAAAGGACCTTTTGTGGGGCATGCCCCAAAAAGTTCAGCTCTTTTGCCTGTAAAAGAAAAATGCAACCCCCCCAACATTAAAACCCACCACCCACATACCCCTAATCTAACCCAAACCCCACTTAAAATAACCTAACACTAATCCCCTGAAGATCATCCTACCTTGTCTTCACTCAGCCGAGCAGCGATGGAACCGAAGTGGACATCCAGAGCGGAAGAAGTGATCCTCCAAGCGGCGCTGAAGAAATCTTCCATCCGATGAAGTGATCCTCCAAGCGGCGCTGAAGAAGTCTTCGATCCGGGCGATGTCATCTTCCAAGAGGGGCTGAAGAAGTCTTCTATCCGGGCAATGTCATCTTCCAAGCCGGGTCTTGAATCTTCATCCCGCCGACATGGAACATCCTTCTTTACCGACGGACTACCGATGAATGAAGGCTCCTTTAAGGGACGTCATCCAAGATGGCGTCCCTTCAATTCCGATTGGCTGATAGGATTCTATCAGCCAATCGGAATTAAGGTAGGAAAAATCTGATTGGCTGATAGAATCAGCCAATCAGATTCAAGTTCAATCCAATTGGCTGATCCAATCAGCCAATCAGATTGAGCTCTCATTCTATTGGCTGTTCCGATCAGCCAATATTTGGTGTGCTACCAAATATTAAATTGAGTGTACCAATAATTTTGTCCTGTCCATTTTTGGAGTTTTGTGTGGAATTTGTCAGATTTGGCTTTTTTTTCTTCACTTTTTTTGTGTTATACCAATACAAACAAATGAAATAAACATGAGATTGTCAAAACATTTGTAATTGGTTGTTTTTTTGTACTTTAGTTTATTTTATTTAATTGTAGTTAATTGTAGTTAGTTTATGTAATTAATTTAATGATAGTGTAGTGTTAGGTGTAATTGTAATTTAGGTTAGGATTTATTTTACAGGTAAATTTGAACTTATTTTAACTAGGTAGCTAAGTTAATAACTATTTAATAACTATTCTACCTAGTTAAAATAAATACAAACTTGCATGTAAAATAAAAATAAACCCTAAGCTGGCTACAATGTAACTATTAGTTATATTGTAGCTAGCTTAGGGTTTATTTTACAGATAAGTATTTAGTTTTAAATAATTTTGTTAATTATAGTAAATGTATTTAGATTTATTTAAATTATATTTAAGTTAGGGGGGTGTTAGGGTTAGACATAGGTTTAGGGGTTAATAAATTTAATATAGTAGCAGCGACGTTGGGGGCGTCAGATTAGGGGTCAATAAATGTAGATAGGTGTCGGCGATGTTAGGGACGGCAGATTAGGGGTTAATAAAATTTAACTAGTGTTTGCGATGCGGGGGTCATGCAGTGGCTGAAAGGAAGGGCCCTGAACTGCCTAAACAATAATTTAAAGGTTAAATGGTGGATTGGTGACTTCCGTAAAGGTCTCATTAGTCTCAAAGTCTGTAGAAAGATGTGAATAATCAGTAGTAAGGTCAAAATGTCCTAAAAAGGAACAGACAATAGACACACACACACACACAAACTCAAACTTGCACATACACCCAAGGAAACACCGACAGAGACAGCCTCAGAAAACACATAAAGACATACACACACACACACAGAGACACCCACAAAAAACACACAAAGACATACACACACAGAGAGACAACCACATAAAACACAGAAAGACATACATACACACACTCTCACTGAGACATCTACAGAAAACACACAAAGACATACACACACCCTCACAGAGACACCCACAGAAAACACACACCCTCACAGAGACATCCACAGAAAACACAGACATACATACATACACACACACACACACACCCTCACAGAGACATCTACAGAAAACACACAAAGACATACACACACCCTCACAGAGACACCCACAGAAAACACACACCCTCACAGAGACATCCACAGAAAACACAGACATACACACCAACCCTCACAGAGGCATCCAGAGAAAATACACAAAGACAAACATACACACACCCTCACAGAGACACACACAGAAAACATACACCCTCACAGAGACATCCACAGAAAACACAGACATTCACACCCACCCTCACAGAGGCATCCAGAGAAAATACACAAATACAAACATAAACACACCCTCACAGAGACACCCATATAAAAATCTCAAAGACATATGCACACACCCTCACAGACATCCACAGAAAATGAACAAAGACATACACACCCACCCTCACAGAGAGACCCACAGAAAAAAAATTCATACACACTCATAGAGACACAAACCAAAGCACAAAAACATAAACACAGACACCCACAGAAACACTCACAGGAGGAAAGATTTATGTACCTTGCATCCCCTAAATCAACAGTATGTGACATGTCTCATTTCAAATAATGAGCAATCTTAGTCTGAGAGTATAACATTTTATGCAGATGTAAAAATATAAATGATAAAATGCCTCCTTGCATCTGGAAAGTCCTTGCATAAAGGGGCAGTAAACTGGAATGTAATATATATATATATATATATATATATATATATATATATATACATATCTGCCATTTGTGTATTGAGGAGGAAACATTTCTGCATGGTTTTAAATATAGAATTTTTACAGCATTGTCAAATAATCATAAATACACTGCTGCTAAAAGAAAATGTGTTTTTATGGACCCCTGGCCCCACCATACAACTACTACCACATTGAAGTTACAATCTGAAATTGCACAACGAAATAAAAAACATTTGTTAAGTAAGTCCTACCTTCTCTGCAAATGTAAGTGATCTACCGTCTGACTCAGGCACACACTGTACAAACAAAGTGCCAAGTCTGTCTCACACTGTGCATAGTGATATAGTGCACACTCAGAAATCCTCTCAAATGCTAATACTTTACTCCTTGTGATAACATTTCCCATGCTCAATTAGAACTCTGCTGTAGTACCAACTAGTGGCTGCCAAAATAAAAAATTATTATTATTTTTTTTTTTTTTAGTTCTTGCCTCATGGGGCCCCCCTGGCCCATTGGGCCCCTGACAGCAGTCACCCCTGTCACCCCCTGATGGCGGCCCTGCTTACTGATGGATGCAAGACAGGGATTATTATGACAGGATGAATGCGATATACTTTTAAAATCACAAGTGGCTGTGTATACAGCACCAGTACTCACTGTTATGGTGTAAATGAGCTATGGTGTAGCTTCCGCTGAGCGTTGTCAGAAAACCTGCACTTAGTGCATATGCACGCAGGTGAAATCTAGTGTCTCTGATACCGCCCTGTTTGCTTGTCAGATAGGATTTCTTTGCAGAAAATGTATTTGTTGAAGATAGAGCGAGTCTGGCCAAACTGTTCCAAATGATAAGACGCTGTGTGAGTAGAGTAGATTTGTTAGTAACAACTGGTTAACTTCAATGCATTTCACCTGTAGATAGAGTTTTTATAAGATAATAGTACCAGCTGTAAGAAATCGTTCATATATACCTGTGCTTCACTTTTGATTGGTTCATTTTCAAATGGATATCCTTAAGGTGGAATCGCTCTTTATCCTCTTAAGTGAGTATTCTGAGTTATTTGAACTAAACTTTTGTCACACTTGCATAAGACATTTAGGGCGCCATGTACTAAGCTTCGAAGTGACCGTCTGTCTGTATTTCCACGTCAAAATTCACTCACGATCTGCTTCTCGTATGTACCAATCTGCGATCTGGTCGAAAAACCACTATTTTCATCAGCGATCGTAATTTTACGCAACTGATCGTTCCAAAGCCTTTTCCACTTACTACATGTTCGATCGCACGTAAATTCGCTGTAATCGGAAATTATGAATGTTACAACTAATCTGTCTGCTCCAACTTTCACTGTAACTTTGCGTGATTTGCTTCGCGACCATTTAGGTAGCGAATACAATAGAAAACTATAGGGCGTCTCAACCTGACGCCAGGTAGAAGTACTTAAGTGAAAGAACTAGACTACTATTGTAGCATTATTGGTTTTTGGATCACTGAATGAAGATGGAGACACTTTTACACATGTTTCTTTTCCGATTTATTATTATGGAACTTTAGTATGAAATAGCAGAATACCTGGAACCTATGACAGCGTGTTCACAAGCCATACCCGGACTATTTAAACTGTTGGCAGCCTTACACTTTTTTGCCACCGATTCATTCCAAGCTGTGTCTAGCTTTACAGGGAGTGCAGAATTATTAGGCAAGTTGTATTTTTGAGGATTAATTTTATTATTGAACAACAACCATGTTCTCAATGAACCCAAAAAACTCATTAATATCAAAGCTGAATAGTTTTGGAAGTAGTTTTAGTTTGTTTTTAGTTATAGCTATTTTAGGGGGATATCTGTGTGTGCAGGTGACTATTACTGTGCATAATTATTAGGCAACTTAACAAAAAACAAATATATACCCATTTCAATTATTTATTTTTACCAGTGAAACCAATATAACATCTCAACATTCACAAATATACATTTCTGACATTCAAAAACAAAACAAAAACAAATCAGTGACCAATATAGCCACCTTTCTTTGCAAGGATACTCCAAAGCCTGCCATCCATGGATTCTGTCAGTGTTTTGATCTGTTCACCATCAACATTGCGTGCAGCAGCAACCACAGCCTCACAGACACTGTTCAGAGAGGTGTACTGTTTTCCCTCCTTGTAAATCTCACATTTGATGATGGACCACAGATTCTCAATGGGGTTCAGATCAGGTGAACAAGGAGGCCATGTCATTAGATTTTCTTCTTTTATACCCTTTCTTGCCAGCCACGCTGTGGAGTACTTGGACGCGTGTGATGGAGCATTGTCCTGCATGAAAATCATGTTTTTCTTGAAGGATGCAGACTTCTTCCTGTACCACTGCTTGAAGAAGGTGTCTTCCAGAAACTGGCAGTAGGACTGGGAGTTGAGCTTGACTCCATCCTCAACCCGAAAAGGCCCCACAAGCTCATCTTTGATGATACCAGCCCAAACCAGTACTCCACCTCCACCTTGCTGGCGTCTGAGTCGGACTGGAGCTCTCTGCCCTTTACCAATCCAGCCACGGGCCCATCCATCTGGCCCATCAAGACTCACTCTCATTTCATCAGTCCATAAAACCTTAGAAAAATCAGTCTTGAGATATTTCTTGGCCCAGTCTTGACGTTTCAGCTTGTGTGTCTTGTTCAGTGGTGGTCGTCTTTCAGCCTTTCTTACCTTGGCCATGTCTCTGAGTATTGCACCCCTTGTGCTTTTGGGCACTCCAGTGATGTTGCAGCTCTGAAATATGGCCAAACTGATGGCAAGTGGCATCTTGGCAGCTGCACGCTTGGTTTTTCCACACGCTTCTTGCGACCCTGTTGACTATTTTGAATGAAACGCTTGATTGTTCGATGATCACGCTTCAGAAGCTTTGCAATTTTAAGAGTGCTGCATCTTTCTGCAAGATATCTCACTATTTTTGACTTTTCTGAGCCTGTCAAGTCCTTCTTTTGACCCATTTTGCCAAAGGAAAGGAAGTTGCCTAATAATTATGCACACCTGATATAGGGTGTTGATGTCATTAGACCACACCCCTTCTCATTACAGAGATGCACATCACCTAATATGCTTAATTGGTAGTAGGCTTTCGAGCCTATACAGCTTGGAGTAAGACAACATGCATAAAGAGGATGATGTGGTCAAAATACTCATTTGCCTAATAATTCTGCACTCCCTGTATAATTGGCATCAGCCAGTCTGCTTTTTCGAGGCACCTAACAAAAGTTATTGATGCTTTGATGGTCGTCTTTCCAAGGTACGTGACACCTAGATCGTCACGTGGGTAAAGAACTAAACCAATCAGGTCGCAGACTGCTTCTTAACTTTGCTCTTTCGCGCCGAACGAAGCTTCAAAGTTATCAATAATCCAATTGTCTTCGACACACAATAGATGCAAAATTTTAGGGCTTGGTTTTTAGTACATTCAAGTAGCGAAGTGCCATCCGCATGGTGCGAATGCCGGCAGGTTATTTCGATACGGTCTGTGCAAAAAAATTGACGCCTTAGTACATGGCGCCCTTAGTATCTGTTTTCTTGGATATAGATTCTTATGGATTATAAATATATTCCAAAAGGTAGTATTTAATCAAGGGATTAAAAAAGATGGTATAACGATAGAAAAATATTTTAATATTTTAATATAAGACTTTATATAAAGCCTTTTTCAGCATAGGAAATATTTGACACCTATATATACAGAAAGGATGAAATATCTACAACGCAATGAAAATATCCTGGAGCAGAAAAAAACCTTATTAGAATTACTTTGTATAACATAATAATCTAATATATATACCAACGGACGTACTGCGGATGGATATCTACTTTTGTATCTATTTTTAAAGTGGCTATATTTAAAGTACAACATAAGTATATATTGTTATGTTTATCTTTATTCGATATCACATATTTATAATGATATGTACAGTCAGGAAGCTCTATTATAAAAGAGGTGATAGAAGCTATTAGGCATAATCTAGAATATAGATTTATATTTATTGGCCATCCCATACGCATGTATTTGAAGAGCCCATACAAATAGGGATATAAAGAAAGAATGTATATATAAAAAAATAAAAAATAAATAAGAAATATAAAATGAAAAAAGTATAAACTGAAAATATAAGAAATATACGGCCAGATTACGAGTTTTTAATTTTGAGCTGTGCGGTGCTAACAAGCAGTTTTCACTCACGGCTCACTTACATACAGCGCTGGTATTATGAGTTTTTACAAACCCGGCGTTAAAAGGCAAGAAGTAAGCGTTGAGCAAAATTGTGCTCCTTAAAGCACTCCAATACCAGCGCTGTTTAAGTCAGCGGTGAGCTGGTCGTACGTGCTTGTGCATGATTTCCCCATAGGAATCAAAGGGGAGAGCAGGCTGAGAAAAAGTCTAACACCTGCAAAAAAGCAGCGTAAAACTTAGTAAAGCAGCCATATTGATTCCTATGGGGAAACACATTTTATGTCTACACCTAACACCCTAACATGAACCCGAGTCTAAACACCCCTAATCTTACACTTATTAACCCCTAACCTGCCGCCCCGACATCGCCGACACCTACATTATATTTATTAACCCCTAATCTGCCGCCCCCAATGTCGCCGCCACCTACCTACACTTATTAACCCCTAATCTGCTGCCCCAACATAGCTACTATAATAAACAAATTAACCCCTAAATCGCCGCACTCCCGCCTCACAAACATTAGTTAAATATTATTAACCCCTAATCTGCCATCCCTAACATCGCCGCCACCTACCTACATTTATTAACCCCTAATCTGCCGCCCCCAACGTCGCCGCCACTATACTAAATGTATTAACCCCTAAACCTAAGTCTAAGCCTAACCCTAACACCCTCTAACTTAAATATAATTTATAAAAATCTAAATAAAATTACTATCATTAGCTAAACTATTCCTATTTAAAACTAAATACTTACCTATAAAATAAACCCTAAGCTAGCTACAATATAACTAATAGTTACATTGTAGCTAGCTTAGGGTTTATTTTATTTTACAGGCAAGTTTGCATTTATTTTAACTAGGTAGAATAGTTATTAAATAGTTATTAACTATTTAATAACTACCTAGCTAAAATAAATACAAAAGTACCTGTAAAATAAAACCTAACCTAAGTTACAATAACACCTAACCTAACCCTACAATTAAATCAATTCATGAATATAATGTAGGTGGCGGCGGTGTCCGGAGCCACAGATTAGGGGTTAAAAATTTTCTTTTAGTGTTTGCAATGTGGGAGGGCCTCGGTTTAGGGGTTAATAGGTAATTTATGGGTGTTAGTGTACTTTTTAGCACTTTAGTTATGAGTTTTATGTTACGGCGTTGTACCATAAAACTCTTAACTACTGACTTTTAAATGCTTTAGGACTCTTGACGGGGTAGGGTGTACCGCTCACTTTTTGGCCTCCCAGGACAGACTCGTAATACCGGAGCTATGGAAGTCCCATAGAAAAAAGACTTTACAAAGTTTACCTAAGTTGTTTTGCGGTAAGGCCAAAGAAGTGTGCGGTGACCCTAAACCTTCAAGACTTGTAATAGCAGTGGGCGTAAAAAAGCAGCGTTAGGACCTCTTGATGTTGCTTTTTTACCTTAACGCACAACTCGTAATCTAGCCGATAGAGTGAAAGCATGAATCCTAATTATTGTGTGTGAATTTAAACAAATATCCAAAATGAATGTGCATATAGATACCATCTGATGTTTAGCAAAATAATATATATCTATCAGAATGTCCGACCCTAGATGAAGGGGGAAATATCCAATTCTGAATTTAATCCATTTGGATGTAGTGTGTCCATATAATAGATTAGCTCTGCTTCTTTTCTAAGAAATTTTTGTTCATAATTGCCCCCTGTCCAATCTGGACGTACTATGCATATACCCCAGAACTGTAGATCTTTTATCCCGGAAGTGATTATAGAGATGATTATCTAGATTCCCTTTTTCAATGCACCATAGATGTTCACGGATTCTGTCTCTCAGATTTCGAGTAGTTTCACCTAAATATATCAGATTGCATGAACATCTCAAAATATAGACTGCTCCTTTTTGGTTACATCTTATAGTATCTCTTATAATGAATTATTTTCCTGTGTTTGGAACTATGAACTTTTTTAATTTTGAGCTAAATCTACATGCTCTAAATGGGAAGAAGGGATTAAAGCCTCTGATGTCTTGTCCATTTAGATCGACATCTCCTATTCTGTTATGTTTCCTTTTAAACTCACTTGGTGCTAAATTGGATTTAAGATTGTTCGCTCCCCTGTATATGATTTTTGGGAAGGGGGTAATTACATTCCCAATGATGAGGTCTGATTTCACAAGGTGCCAATGTCTGTTAATAATTTTTCTTAACGAATGAATGGTACATTAATAATATTTGAGTTATAGCTATTTTTAGGTCTCATATAGTTAATGAGGGTACCTCTCTCTATAAGATCTACTCTTGTTTTTGCTTTGTTTATATTATTCTGTTTATAGTTTCTTTCCTGGAATCTTTTTTCAAGAATGGCTATCTGAGATTCATAATCACTGGTTTTTGAGCAATTTTTTTTTAATTCTAAGAAATTGACCAAATGGTATATTTTCTATCCATTTTCTGAAATAGCAGCTGTTGCTTTGAATATAGTTGTTGGAGTCAACTGGTTTAAAGATATATATATATAGATAGATATAGATAGATATATATATATATATATATATATATATTTTTTTTTTAAGGTGGTATTTTTTATTGGTGTTATTTTGGGAGACGTCCCTAATAGACCTTATATTGGACTTTGTATCTGGACTTTTTATTTGCCTAATACTATATATATATATATATATATATATATATATATATATATATATATATATATATATATATATATATATATATATATATATATATATATACTATATTTAATGTTTATTTTTATTTTTTATTTGTGCAAGATTAATTATTTCATGTGCATGAGATCACCAAACATATTGCTGCACTAGAAATTTAGTCCTTTATTAAGTGATATAATTCGTACTAGGATTTCTAACATTTAAAGATGTAATCAGAATTGTTAATCTACTTTTCATTTTACCCATGAATCTGCAGGGTTAATCTAATACATTTTGTGCCCCTGTTCATTTTTATATTATTTTCGTTTTTTCGTTTTTTTTCTCAGCTTATATCACTGGTTCATTTTTTATTTTGCTGAGCATTTGTGTATTTAGACATCAGATATTTTGTTGCATTTTTATACACATATTGTCCTTCTTATAAGCACTTTGTATATACATTGATACAGACATCAACTTGTCATGCCTGATGAAGCCCTGAGAGCGATCAGCTGTGGGGTGAAACACGTGTAGCTGGATATATATGAGTGTGATGTATACGCTGATTTGTTCTTAAAGGGACGGTGTCTGTACTTTTGTATTTGATTGGCTTAATAGGGGGTTGCAGGATTAGGTTTACTGTTAGTGCTCTCTTTGATATACTGTATATACTGTATATATATATATACACACATATACTGTATGTGTATATATGTATACGTATGTATGTATGTGTTTAAATGTGTATATATGTCTGTAAACACATATATACACATATAAATTTATAAATATACAAGTACAAACATATAAACACACATAAATACACAAATACATTGACATATTTAGACGTGTATATATGTTTCCCTGTGTTAAAGCCCATTGCAATCCTTTTTTTTTTCTAGCACCTTAGACCTCATATCTTTGAGCCCTTATAACTTTTTTATGCAATATATTTTTTTTAAATAATCTTTATAAAATAGTGTTATTAAGAGTAAAACTGTACTTTTAAATATAATTTTGATGTACAATTTTTTTGTCTCGCGTAACTGTTAAACAGAGCTCTGAAGTCGCGCTTTCCTGATGGGTGTTAAGTGCAATTGTGCTCAAGCGAAGGCGTTTACTTTCAACTCATAATATGTGCACTACTTCTGAAGCATGCAAATAATCATGCTAAACCCTTTTTTGGCTCATGTGCTACAGTTAGCTCGCCATTCATAAATCTAGCCCTTAATATGGAATGATTACCATATGGAACAGGTAGAAATATGCCTGTATAAGGTTTCCTGGCATAAAAACTTGTAATAAAAACAACTAAAATAGTTCAGGAGCGCTAACAAAAGCTATAGGGGTGGTATAGAGATCAATAAAATACTCTACACATCTTAAAAGAGAATCTAATTTATTGTATAAAATATAAAACAGAATAACCGGGACGTCTCCCTTAAGCAATGATATATCAGAAAAAAATTCAACAGTAATGTTAAAATAATAACGGTTTCAAAATGTAAAATATATACGTGCCAAAACTCAAAAAATGTGTTGTTTGCCGAAACTAGATTCAGCTGTTAACTAATTCCACCTTAATTATTAGAAACATCTAAAAACATCAAAAAATTGCCTAAAGTTCACAGTCTCTCAGATTGATGACAGAACATTAAAATGTATCTTTCCACTTGAACTAATTAGACACAATGGGGGGTAGTTATCAAGCCGTCAACCTCAAATACGCTGGAATTCCGCAGCGTATTTGTGGCGAGGCTGATTCGTCTTAGTTATCAAAGGCTAGAGACCGGCAAAAGTAGAATTTTGTGACGTAAACTTCGATCCGCCGGACTCAGTCCGACACAGATCGATTATTACGTCACTCCAGATGTTCCACACACAAGTGCGGCACAATCTGACTACTTTTGCTAGTTATCAAAAAACTAGCAGGTACGCTCGGCACTTTTTCGGCCCAGTGTACCTGGTTTTCAAACCGCCACCCTGGAGGCGGCGGATCCCATAGGAATCAATGGGAGTCTGACCATAGCGAAAGTACAAGTTCGCTGCTGCCAGACATCCCATTGATTCCTATGGGAGATGTCTGCACCTAACACCCTAACATGTACCCTGAGTCTAAACACCACTAATTTGTCCCCCCTACACCACTGCAACTAAATAAATGTATTACCCCCTAAACCGCCGCTCCCGGAGCCCACCGCAAGCTACTCTATACATATTAACCCCTAAACCGCCGCTCCCGGAGCCCACCGCAACTATAATAAATGTCTTAATCCCTAAACCGCCGCTCCCGGAGCCCACCGCCACCTACATTATACCTAGTAACCCCTATCCTGTCCCCCCTATACCGCCGCCCTCTATAATAAAGTTATTAACCCCTATCCTGCTGATCCCGGACTTCGCCGCAAATAAATAAATAGTTTAACCCCTAAACCACCGCTCCCTGAACCCGCCGCAACCTATATTAAATTTATTAACCCCTCTCCTGCCCCCCCTACACCGTCGCCACCTATAATAGATTTATTAACCCCTATCCTTCCCCCTCCTACACCGTCGCCACCTATAATAAATTTATTAACCCCTATCCTGCCCCCCCCTACACCGTCGCCACCTATAATAAATTTATTAACCCCTATCCTGCCCCCCACTACACCGCCGCCACTGTAATAAAATTATTAACCCCTAAACCTAAGTCTAACACTAACCCTAACACCCCCTAACTTAAATATTAATTAAATAAATCTAAATAATATTTCTCTTATTAACTAAGTTAATCCTATTTAAAACTAAATACTTACCTGTAAAATAAACCCTAATATAGCTACAATATAAATAATAATTATATTGTAGCTATCTTAGGATTTATTTTTATTTTACAGGTAACTTTCAATTTATTTTAACTAGGTACAATAGCTATTAAATAGTTATTAACTATTTAATAGCTTACCTAGCTAAAATAAAGAAAAATGTACCTGTAAAATAAAAACTAACCTAAGTTACAATTACACCTAACACTACACTATACTTTAATAAATTATTCCTATTTAAAACTAAATACTTACCTGTAAAATAAACCATAAGATAGCTACAATGTAATTAATAATTACATTGTAGCTATCTTAGGATTTATATTTATTTTACAGGTAACTTTGTATTTATTTTAGCTACTTAGAATAGTTATTAAATAGTTATTAACTATTTAATAACTACCTAGCTAAAAGAAATACAAAATTACCTGTGAAATAAATCCTAACCTAAGTTACAATTAAACCTAACACTACACTATCATTAAATAAATTAAATAAACTACCTACAAATAACTACAATTAAATAAAATTACATAAACTAACTAAAGTTACAAAAAATAAAAAAAATAAGTTACAAACATTTTAAAAATATTACAACAATTTTAAGATGCTTACACCTAATCTAAGCCCCCTAATAAAATAACAAACCCCCCCAAAATAAAAAAAATGCCCTACCCTATTCTAAATTAAAAAAGTTCAAAACTCTTTTACATTACCAGCCCTTAAAAGGACCTTTTGTGGGGCATGCCCCAAAGAATTCAGCTCTTTTGCCTGTAAAAGAAAAATACAACCCCCCAACATTAAAACCCACCACCCACATACCCCTAATCTAACCCAAACCCCCCTTAAAATAACCTAACACTAATCCCCTGAAGATCATCCTACCTTGTCTTCACTCAGCCGAGCAGCGATGGAACCGAAGTGGACATCCGGAGCGGAAGAAGTGATCCTCCAAGCGGCGCTGAAGAAATCTTCCATCCGATGAAGTGATCCTCCAAGCGGCGCTGAAGAAGTCTTCGATCTGGGCGATGTCATCTTCCAAGAGGGGCTGAAGAAGTCTTCTATCCGGGCGATGTCATCTTCCAAGCCGGGTCTTGAATCTTCATCCCGCCGACACGGAACATCCTTCTTTACCGACGGACTACCGATGAATGAAGGCTCCTTTAAGGGACGTCATCCAAGATGGCGTCCCTTCAATTCCGATTGGCTGATAGGATTCTATCAGCCAATCGGAATTAAGGTAGGAAAAATCTGATTGGCTGATAGAATCAGCCAATCAGATTCAAGTTCAATCAAATTGGCTGATCCAATCAGCCAATCAGATTGAGCTCTCATTCTATTGACTGTTCCGATCAGCCAATATTTGGTGTGCTACCATATATTAAATTGAGTGTACCAATAATTTTGTCCTGTCCATTTTTGGAGTTTTGTGTGGAATTTGTCAGATTTGGCTTTTTTTTCTTCACTTTTTTTGTGTTATACCAATACAAACAAATGAAATAAACATGAGATTGTCAAAACATTTGTAATTGGTTGTTTTTTTTGTACTTTAGTTTATTTTATTTAATTGTAGTTAATTGTAGTTAGTTTATGTAATTAATTTAATGATAGTGTAGTGTTAGGTGTAATTGTAATTTAGGTTAGGATTTATTTTACAGGTAAATTTGTACTTATTTTAACTAGGTAGCTATTAAATAGTTAATAACTATTTAATAACTATTCTACCTAGTTAAAATAAATACAAACTTGCATGTAAAATAAAAATAAACCCTAAGCTGGCTACAATGTAACTATTAGTTATATTGTAGCTAGCTTAGGGTTTATTTTACAGATAAGTATTTAGTTTTAAATAATTTTGTTAATTATAGTAAATGTATTTAGATTTATTTAAATTATATTTAAGTTAGGGGGGTGTTAGGGTTAGGGTTAGACATAGGTTTAGGGGTTAATAAATTTAATATAGTAGCAGCGACGTTGGGGGCGTCAGATTAGGGGTCAAATGTAGATAGGTGTCGGCGATGTTAGGGATGGCAGATTAGGGGTTAATAAAATTTAACTAGTGTTTGCGATGCGGGGGTGCGGCGGTTTAGGGGTTAATATATTTATTACAGTGGCGGTGATGTCCGGTCGGCAGATAAGGGGTTAAAAATTTGATTTAAGTGTTTCCAATGTGGGGGGGGGGCTTGGTTTAGGGGTTAATAGGCAGTTTATGGGTGTTAGTGTACTTTTTAGCACTTTAGTTAAGAGTTTTATGTTACAGCGTTAGCCCATAAAACTCTTAACTACTGACTTTTAAATGCGGTATTGAGTCTGGACAGGAGAGGGTGTACAGCTCACATTTTCCAGCAATCGTAATACCGGCGTTAGGAAAGTCCCATTAAAAATATAGGATATGCAATTGACGTAAGGGGATTTGCAGTATGCGAAAATCGTGGAAAAAAAGTGAGCGGTACACCTGTACCTGCCAGACTCGTAATACCAGTGGGCGTTAAAAAGCAGCATTGGGACCTCTCAACGCTGCTTTTTAATGATAACGCCGAACTCGTAACTCATAATCTAGCCGAGTGTATTTAGTCATTAAGGCGCCTTTAGAGCTCTGCTAGTAGAAGAAGAACAGTATTCCATAATCATGCCAATCATATGTAGGCTAGTCTAGGTATCTGTCTATATGACAATAGTTTAATATCTATCTTACGCAAGTATGTAGGAGCCCAAACAGACATATAAGGGATGAAGGAAGAGAAGAACAGAACATATATATAAATGAATGAAGCTAACAAGGTAAGGGCTTATATAAACAGTGAGTGGAGAGAAATCACAGTGTGGCAAATACACAAACTTAAAAGGTTTTTTAGTAAGTCTCTGTAGCAAGTAACGTGTGGTATTACTGTATTCACCCAATACCACACATTTGAAGGTGAGAAAGTCCTGCTGTGATAACTATGGGGGTCCAGGCCCGTTTGTGTGAAAACCTACATGGGTGATGTACATCCCCTCATCAGCGGGTCAAGCGTCTTGCGTTGATAAGTGTCCACCGTGTTGCAGGGATCTGTCTCATAGCTCTTCTGGTTTGACTTTGAGAACCTCTTTGTCCCCTCTGTATTTCCAAAGTTTCACTCCTTAGGACACAAACTGTGATGTCTTCACAAACCGGCTGGCCGGCTGCACCATCCCAGATTTCGGCTGACAGAAATTCTTGCACAGATCTATTTTCATGTGTAGCGGCATGAGGAGTACTTAATCTGTCGGGGAACACGGATTCCCAGTTAGGCAAGGTGGGTCTTTGCTCTGCTGATATCTTTCTGGCTCTCAATGTGCTTTGCCTTACACTATCCAACGTAGGGGGTTGAAGATATCCCTCTGTGTGATGTTCCACTTGCAGCAAAGTAATATATATCTCTGCTGCCATCTTGCGTGTACAGTAGTCACGTTCAGAGTGAGTAGCTCTAATTATTTTAGTGAGTTCTTTCACCCTGCTGTGTAGCCTCCGCTCAATATCATGAAGGAGAGCTTTAATTAGAAGATGATCATCTGTCTTCATGTTTAGCTTCAATACCCGGGTAGTCCGGGGGGATGTTAGGTGTCAAAAGTCTAGGCCTTACTTTGGCCCCTTGTAGTCCGATGCAGTGCTCAGTTGTAGTTATGACAGTCAAAGAGGAACAGCATTTGACTCGTCAAGGTGTTGTGATCTCAAATCTGCAGCTTATCAGCTTGTACACTTGGATTATTCACATAAATGTGATGTTTTATTTATCTGACTAGCAGAGCTTCAAGTTTTTGCAGCCTTTCATGGCCGCTGCCCAGACATGCCCCAGGTATAGGGATTTTGACGTGTCAGGGGTTTTTTTGGGAGGCACGTTAGACTTTTACGGCAATGTAACTTTTTTTTTCTTAGGCGCTGACAGTTTACAAACTGCCGTAAGTCACTGGCGACTCCAGAAATGTGTATTTACGCACATTTCTGGACATCGACCAGTTTATCTGACTTACGGCAGTATATGAACTGATGATTCCCCAATGTGCGATGTGAGTTTCAGCAGTTGCACTGAAGCCTGCGCTGCATATGTATTCTCGCCCCCAGTTAATAAACAGAAAATTGATGGCTTAAGATGTTTAAAAAAACTACTGAAAAGATATACTTTAAAGGGATAGTAAACACCAAAAATGTTATACAAATTATACAAATACACTTGTTACCTCTGTAATTACCTTGTATCTACGCTTCTGCAGACTGCCTCCTTATGTCAGATCTTTTGACTGACTTGCATTTCAGGCAATTAGTGCTGACTCCTAAATAACTTCACGTGCATGAGCACAATGTTATCTATATGAAACACATGAACTAACGCCCTCTAGCTGTGAACAACTGTCAAATGCATTCAGATGAGAGACGGGCTTCAAGGGCTTATAAATTAGCATATGAGCCTACTTAGGTTTAGCTTCCAACTAAGAATACCAAGAGAACAAAGCAAATTTGATGATAAAGGTAAAGTTGTTTAAAATCACATGCCCTATCTGAATCATGAAAGTTTAACTTGGACTTTACTATACCTTTACATTAAAAATAAATAAATAAATATAAAAGGAACACTGAAATAGTTTTATTGTTTTTCTTTTTGGCAATCTATGTACTTTTAAAACAAAATGTAAGATAATTATTTATAAGTATAGTTAAAGCAACTTATTTTTGTTCATATCCTTTCACTTTTTTCCATGTCAATTTGAAAAGTTTTTTCATGTCAGCTATTGAGGACCAGAAAAATTATTTTGAAATGCAAATGGAAATATGAAAATGATGGCTATGCAAACTCATTTGCATTCTAAAACACAGTATTCATTCTTTTTATCAACAATGTTTCACAGTGTGTGTTGTTCAGTCATGTGTAATAGACTGTAGGTGGTATATGAATGAAGCCTGAAAAGTTTATTCAAAAGAATATTTTAGAGTTAGTTTCACGAAGTATAAAGTATTATTGTAATTGATTGGCACATTATTTTGAGTGATTTTTATATTTGTTTACCTATTTCCCTGCTGTATTTGCACATTGGTAAAATAAAGACATATGGACCATCACTTTCTATGAGTACTTAGCTAAGGTATTATTTTATTTGCAAAACATTTGTAGATTTATTTTTTCATCCTTATAAAAGCTACTCGACTTGTATTACTCTATTATGAAAAAATAGAAAAATGAGGATCCTGGAAGTTGAATAAAATCTTCTTTTATTGAAAAATGTTTAAAAAGGAAAAGGCACACATAACAAGATAAAGTTGCAACCAGGTATGGCACTAGTTTGCTTACGCGTTTCAGCTTGTAGCCGTAGTCATAGCCTAGTAGTCTTTTCAATACAAGAAGATTTTATTCAACTTCTAGGATCCTCGTTTTTCTATTTTTGCATCATTAGCCAGTCCGGTCCTGGAGTTACGTTGGTGGGGAGGTGTGTGCTGTTACTCTGCAGTTATTGGAGGACTGTTGGTCTGATCCATGCAGTTGATTGGTCCTGGTTGAGTGACTGAAGAAGGCTGCCAATAGGAGGTGGCAATTTGACAGAGGCGGGCTGAAGAGACGCCGGGAGTTATGAGTATACCCAACAGGACACCAAGCGAGTTCACTAGCAGACAGACGAGCACTTGGAGAGGTAAATACAGTACCTGTGCATCGCAGATCGCTAAGACGACCCGGTAAGGAGTTAGAACCCTTGGGCATCAGTGGGGTTTACAAGCTATACTTTCAACGCTTTCAATGTGATTTAAGTTGAGTCACACTGAACACCCTCTGACTGTATCAATTGACTGTAGTTCACTATCCACAATACTGCATTGAATCCTATGTTTTCTACAATGTTATACATCAATTTACGTGTTTGTTTTCTATTGCGACACTGAGTTTCTTCTTTTTTGTATGTGTTTACTCTATTATGTACAATATTTTACTCCAGCAAAAAATTCAATATCAAAGGGACATGTCCGAGAAATAAATAAATCCCTCTAATTTTAAAGAGCATTTTAATACTTGCCTAACTATGACTTCATTCCAATCCATCAAAGTTTACTGTGAAGTGCATCACATGGGTTTTCAAATGTGTACCCATTCCAAAGTAATCGCAATCCAAGAGCTAACCCATATATCTCATGCTTTTCAAATGTATTAAACCTGTATCTTGATCCATCAGAAAAAAAAATTCAGTGTCAAGTGAAGGTGAAAGTGTATGGGAGACTCCAAGTGAGAGAAGCACATCCTGAAGTAAGGTTCTTCATAGTAAAGAATCAGAGACATAATAGTGTTGAAGTCAATATTGAGGCTTTATTAGTGAGAGAGAGATAGAAAGAGAGAGGGTGAGTTAGGACCAATTAGTGGTACTAATTAAACTGGACAGACAGAGAGAGGTCAGAGGATTGGCTTGTGAAGGGGGTAGTTTGAGTTTATGGCTGTGAAAGGTTTATCCATCCTGGGGTGCAACCCTTCCAGAATAATCAGTTGCCTCTAAGGCTCACATGAATACTAAGTCAAAAAATTGTGCTTCAGAGGTTGAAGAATCTGGAAATATTGTAAAGATATGCTGATCAGATAAGGTTTTCTTGATATGATCCACTAAATGTTGACTTGGAGCCAGTATCATTGACCTGTATTAATTTTCTATCTGCTATCACTTTTTTGTCAGAGGAAGGACTTGTTATTAGAATGACACAAATGGCTTAATGATCTAAACCTCGCCAGATCAGATGTGTTTTTTCTCACCGACCCTTACAGGGTCTGCCCTAGTGGAATGATCGTAAAAAAAGGGGCAGTCTATGAGAGTGGCAAGATGGCTCCTATTGAAACTGATAGAGCTCGATGGATAAGTTAGCAGGGAGAAAAGGGTGCTCTTTCAAAATCCTGCAGCCAATATAAATCACACAACGCTGCTTTCTGCATATAGCATCTTACATTCCCCTATAATTTCATATGCATGTGTTTTTCTATTAGGTTTATAAGTATTTTGAGTGTTTTGAGAAAAACTGTGATATGTGTAGTGCGAAAATCATTACAGAATTATGCTGGGATTAAAGAGACAATTTCATATACGCCCATGGAACATCCATGTTCAGCCCATTTTACGGAAAAAAACAAAAACAATTACGCTTAGTTTTTTGTAATTATAAGTACAAATTTCTGGGGGGGGGGGGGGGGGTTGTGCAGCCATTAGGATTTATGCCATGCATATTTAACATGGTTTATTTCTGTGTAATTTACACACAAATTTTACATTTTTGGTAAAATACAATTTCAGTAAAGAATTTTGTTAAAATTTTTGATGCACTTTAACAATAAAATGTTCCCCTTTTTTGGGTGTGGAATGGTTAAATTATTTGTTTTGCATGATGTTTAAAATGAGAATTTTATTTTGCACTTTTCATACAAAAATGTAGCATATGCCCCTTAGTGAGACATCCTGTTTTCATGGTAAAAAGTGGATTTAGATCACTCCACAAGGGAAATATAAGGACTGGCGAGCATTCTTCAATAATCTCGTTAGCTTTAGATCATTGGGCCCAAAGTGCTTTTTCAAAATTCCAAAATCATATATTGAAGGGAGTGAAGCAAGGCATATATGTGAGTAAGTGTGTGTGAGAGTGAGTGAGTGAGTGAGTGTGTGTACAGTAGTTTGCTAGCTTTGTTGTAGCATAGCACATATTCTTACTAACACTGCTGCATATAGAGGTCAAGTCACGAGTCTTAAGAGATGTTACCCCTGTGTCAGAAATACATTATTCAGGGGACTTCTGAACACAGTTTACTTATACAACTCAAACAATAAAGTGCTACATGATCCCGGAAGGGCACCACCTAGTGGAAACACTGAAAACAATATCAAGGGGCCGATCCACTGTAGCGGATCATGCACGCCCGACATCCCTAAATGCCGAAAGCTTACGCTGTAGGCATTCAACATTGAACAAGCATTTCTGAAATGTTTGTGAAATGCCACCCCCTGCAGATTCACGGCCAATAGGCCACTAGAAGGGGGTGTCAATCATCCCGATCATATCTGATTGGGATGATTGCTATCTTCCGCCTCAGAGGTGGCAGATGAGTTAAGGAGCAGCGGTCTTACGACCGCTGCTTCTTAACTTATGTTTCCAGCGATCTGGAAACTATGGGGGTAGATTGCAGCAACCACTGCTTGTTAAATCTACCCCTATAACTTGTCCATCTGAGGCGGCAGACAGAAATCAACCCGATCGAATACGATCAGGTTGATTGACACCTCCTGCTAAAGGCTCGCACATTAATAAATTGACCTCCAAGAATGTATTCCAGATACAAGATACATTAATTATGTTTCACATAGCTAAATTAAACATTGCCAAAAATAGTTTGAGCAAGTCAAAATATTTTATATTCAAATCTAACATTTGACTTTTTACTTAAAATCTCATTATACTAGAATATAAAGACATCTGTCAAATAATTAGATACTTATGAAACTAACTGTTGGAAGAGAAACAGTAAAATGTATTTTAATACCCAAATCACATTTGTGACCTTACTAACCTTTTTTAAATATGTTACAACATCCTTCAGCAGTAGTTCATCATATTTCCATTTCAAGGTGGTGCAAATGCTGTGCATATTCACAAATTCCTTTGTGTAAATGCATTGACATAATCACAACTTCGTTCATGCAACATGAAACTTATAAGGTGGGCAGGTTTTATCAATAACCTAGTGGGGAAAAAAGAGGAAAACCTATAATTATAATTATTCTGGCATTAGTGACTGGGAAATTCTAGTTTTTAGTTTTTACTTAAAGGGATATGAAACCCAATTTTTTTATCTCATGATTCAGATAGAGAATGTAATTTTAAGCAACTTTCTAAGCTTTACCTATTATCAATTTTTCTTTATTCTCCTGGTATCTTTATTTGAAAAAGCAGGACTGTAAGTTTAGGAGCTGGCCCATTTTTGTTTCACCACCTGGGTAGCACTTGCTGATTGGTGGCTAAATGTAATACAAATGTTTCCCCTTTCCCCAACAGACTTCAACAGAGTAATACCACTTTAGAGGATAGCTCAAAACCAGAAATATTTCTCCTTAGAGCGCAACCGCAGGGTGCATGATACTTAGGGACACCTTAGGCACACAATCTGATGTTACAAGTGGTTGGTAAAAAAAAAATACCAGGGAATCTTAACACACCCAAACTTTATTTTTTGCACCCTATACTTTAAATAAAAAAACACAGGGTATCCTCTTATCACTCACATTAATTGGTGAGCTAAAATCGAGCTGTAAAATGTAACACTTCTGGAGACTTGAAGTAAAGTGTTGATGCTTGAATTTATACATAAAACATTACATGTACAATATAGTTAAAGAAAATATTTCACTCATATTTCTAAATATCAAATATAAAAATCAAGCAGGTAGATTACGAGTTGTGCGTTCATATTTTAACGCTGAAAAAATTGCCATTTCAGCGTTAAAACAGCAACGCAGCCATTACGAGTCTTGTCGATATAGCTGTACCACAAGCCTTTTAGACTGTAACGCAACGTCAATCCCGCACTCCAAAAAATGACATTTTTTCATGAGATTTCCAAAGCGCTGTCATTACGAGTTTTGCGAAGAGGCTAAAAAGCTTGCGTTACACCCTATACCGACACAATCCGTACCGCCATCTGAGAGCAGTAGTTATGAGTTTTAAGCAACAAAACTGTTACACAAAACTTATAACTAAACTGTTAAAAAGTACACTAACACACATAAACTACCTATTAACCCCCAAACCGAGGTCCTCCTGCATCGCAAACACTATATTAGTGCAGCCAATGTACTAAAATTAGGATTTATGCCATGCATATTTAACATGGTTTATTTCTGTGTAATTTACACACAAATTTTACATTTTAAAATACAATTTCTGTAAAGAATTTTGTTACAATTTTTGATGCACCTTAACAATAAAATGTTCCCCTTCTTTTTTGTGTGTGAATGGTTACATTATTTGTTTATCATGATGTTTAAAATGGGAATTTTGGGGGCGTGGCTTGGAGCCGGCCATGATCAGAAGCAATTTTATGGAGCTCCTCAAGTTCATTTGAATATCTTGACTTTTTACATTGGAAGCCAACAAGCTCACACTGGAGAAGAAAAGGAGCTGAAAGATACTTTAAAATACAGGATATCTTATACTAGGTCTATACGGAAAGGACCTGGAAGGTAGGCCGTGCCTTCATCACACGCAAACATCACACCCCCCTCGGGTACACATCTTACTCGAGTAGAGAAGTATTCATCTGCTATTATTTGCTAAACTAACCAGAACAACACATAAAGCTATCAACATGGAGGACTTCCGTGCTACAATACTATCTACACTAGAAGCCTTGGACCGATTAATATATTGTAGGTTTATGGATCTGAGAGCTGTTTGCCAAATGACACGACCGGAGAGCTTGCCATCTAAGACACAAAGATACAGTCTGGCGAATGGGGTAGCGGAATGGACTGATAATTCTACAAGCTCACGCCCGAGCACATCGCATGCTGTGTTGCACAGGCCTGATCTAACGCCTCAACTTCAGGCTCTGAAGGACCCTATGCATAAGAATCTATACACAGACTGCTCATTGTTGTCCTCGGCTCCCCTGGGAGGGGATGCGGCCGGTCCCTGCGGGGGTAATGAGGACGTCGCCATTATGCATGAAAAGAGCATTTCGGCGATCTATGGGCAGTCAGAAGTGCTAACGATATTGGCCAGCAGTGTGCAGAGGAGCGACAGTGCGGGATTTCTGACAAAAAAGCAGACGTGGTTTGGGTCAGCCATGCTATTTGGGAAAAAGGTGTGGTAATCTAGCGCTAAGAGTTCCCTAAGCTGTAAACCAAAAAATGGGGTCTAACCTCCCCCAGAAAGTGTATACGTAGTAAAAAGAAGGAATGGATACAGCGCCAAAAGGCCTAGGGGTGGATATACAAACTGCCACTGCGTTAAAAGTACAGATTTATTACAATCAGATAAAAAACAATAAATGACAATAAATGTTAAAATGAAATAAAATCAAATAGTAATATATAGAGAGTAGAATAATGATGTATATAAAATTAGCACTGGGTCTAAGGCGAACAATATAGACCAAATTTGAGAAATTCCTTAATATGGAGATACTAAAAGCATAAAATTACTCTCAGACGCAAAAGATGCCTAACATGCTGATAATCAACGAGGTGTAAGATTATCTGAGACTGACCATGCCAGCTAAGCACTCAAGGTGGTGGGAAAGCTGATATGTGGGGCTGCTAGTCAGATGATATAATGTGTCAGTTATGGATCCATAGTGTGGTATGCGCAGTGGTGAAATGTCAGGGAGGTGCGTGTAGGATAATGTGAGTGATCCCAAATACAGAACCAGCCGTGGTTCAAATGCTTTGAAGCAACCAATGGACAAACACAATAAGAAAAATACAATAAGAAAAATAAAAAACTCACAAGATAAATACAGAAATAGTGAGGGGAGACCTTGGAGGGAAATAATTAGTGTGCCCCAAAAAACTGCCGAGTGATAGCTAATAACACAGGAGACTCTGACACAACTCAAAAAAGTCTAAAACTGCTCCAAAAAAACAGAGAACAAAAAAATACTAATGTGACAAATCCAAAAAACGTTGTAAAAAATCCAAAAATGATGTTCAACAAAGGGTGATGGAGAACAATGTTAGTGAAAATTGAAAAATGGTAAAAACAAAAGGTAATTTGTAATCCAAGTGTTATCAAATAAAAGGTAATCCAAGTGTTATCACATCAAAACATAAAAACGAAATCCAAGTGTTATCACATCAAAGCAAAAAGATGAAAATTGGAATCCAAGTGGTTTAACAAGAAAAACGGTGTTCAAGAAAAAACCCGGGGATCCCAATGTAACTTTTGGCAATCAGCTGCTCTTTGTAACGTCCCTAGTAGATTCCTGTAACCCAGATATAAAACATAGCGTAATACAGTTAAAAATATAATAATCACAGTAGAAAGATGCTTACCAAAGGGTCTACGCGTTTCGGTCCTCAATAGACCTTTCTCAAGACTGATCCAGTGGTAAGTAGAGCATCTTTAAATAGGGGTTTTAATTGAGTGACCGGATGTGGCTTACAAACATTCCACTTCCGGTTTCGCTTAACGTTTTAAAAATTGTAAGGTAATTGTAAGATCTAAGACATAGGGATTATATGTAAACACATTTATTTAGCTTCTCATATACATTCTGTATCATATATAGGTTAGGATCATGATGTCGCTCCCGGTAATGTTATGCTGCATATTATTAGGTGCATCAAAATAAACAGACGTTACCTCATTTCCGGTTTATGGAATGGATCAATTCAGCCTGCCTCTATTAACTGCTTATCATTGAATGCATCAATATAGACAGACATTTCCGGTTTGCGGACCACATAGAGGTGATCAATTTAGCCCACCTCTATTCAGCTACCTCGCAAGTTAGAACTTGATTGTATTGTCAATTATAATTTTAGTACATCTGTTACATAGACGTTACGTCATTTCCGGTTTTCGGAGTTTGACAAAATAAAGTTTAGTAAAGCATAAAATCGCTATTTGGACCGCCTTTATATATTAGATCGTCTGAAGATCACTATCATAGACTCAGCGAATATTAATATGGCTAGGTAAATGTGTGCGATATTTGGATTCTATGATTTGGTCGTGGCATCATAACCCATTTATTGTTCTGGGGGGTGTGTATATACAGCCACTATCATGATTGGTTAAATCTTGGTAGCTGTGTTGATCAGTGTAATAAATTGTCAGCCACATATTGGAAAGTGGATTGATCCAGTACAGTGGAATTTAATTGATGCAGTAAAACACGGTTGTATTATTATAATCTCTTATAATATATAGACCAACCAGTTATGAGTGGTACACTATAATCAGATTGCTTAAGACATGGGGACAGTGGGGAAGTATTGCTGCAGCTTCGTATTTAATAGGAATCTTATACGTTGAATTTGTAAACCAAAATCTATTAGAGGTGATATCACTTAGGACAGAGGCATAATATCGGTTTAAGGAATAGAAAAGAGGATTTGGCATGTGGAATCCTAGTTAGGGTATTCCTCAAATAAATATGTATTTAGTATGTGATACGTTTGTAGTTACCTATAGGTATACACTATCCCTTTTTTGGATACACTGTCAGTGGAGGGGCTAGTGTCAGCTGTAAAACCATTTAAAACGAAAGGAGGGGGGAACTTGGCATGTAAAGTCTAAGTTGAGGTCCTCCTAAGATGATTATTTACTTAGTATATGGTATGTTGTAGTCACACCAAGTCTAGGATATCTCGTTTATGATTGGTTTACTGTCATTAAAAATTGAACATGATATCAGATGTCAATACATTTAAGGAGACAGAATATATGTATATGAACAGGGATTGATGAACTTCTAGGATATATACCGGAACCAGAAAGAGGTTTTGTTCAAGTCACATTTATATAGAGAGGTTCCTACAGATCAGTAGCTTAGTTTTTATACATTATGTGATAATAGGATAATATACCATTAGTCCTTATGTGTCTGGAGTCGGATATAGTAATTCCTTAAGGAAGGGGGGGTTTCTGTCTGTCCATCTTCCTGACTATCAGTCTTTATATGTGAAGATTTAACTAGGTCTTTAGTAGATGTTTTCATGTATAAGGGGAGAGGTCTGGTGGAAGAAGAAACTTGACAGGTCGTTGGGATCATAGGTGGGCATAAAGATAAAGTCTCTTAACTAGTTGAAGAGGTGGGCAAGGTCCTCTCTATTGTTTAGACCTTTTGGGTGTAGACAGTCTAATAGGAAGATCCATTTCGATTCTGCTTTGAGAAGAGTTTTTTCAAAGTCCCCTCCTCTCCAATTTTTAATTACTTTTTGTATGCCCATAAACCTCATCTCCTGTATTTTGCCATTATGTTTATCTGCAAAATGCTTATAGAGTATGGTATCCTTATTTTGTTTTTCAATCAGCAATATATGCTCCCTAAGCCTATCTCTGAGACTTCTTGAGGTCTGGCCAATATACTGGAGGCCACAGGAGCACTCAATGAGATAGATGACCCCTGTGTCTTTGCATCTGATAAGATCCTTAATTGCAAATTCTTCTCCAGTTTGGGTTGAATGAAATTGTTTGGTCTTAATCCCTCTTTTGCAAGCTTTGCAAGAGGGGCATGGGAAAAAGCCTTTAAGTGGTTTTCCCTGTAGGTCATGTGTTTTTGTTTTTTTCTTTCGGAGCAGGCTTGGAGCTAATATGTTTTAAGATTTCCTGTTTTTTTATATACAAAATTTGGTCGATCAGTGAGTAGATTTCCAATGATCTCATCATTTTTCAACAGGTGCCAGTGTTTCTTGAAGATTTTTTCCATAATATGTCGGTTGCTGCTGTACTCTGTGATCATTGGTACATTGAGTCTTCCTTCTATCCCGTATCCTTTCTTTTCTTTATATTTTGTTAAGTCTTTTCTTTCCACCCGTCTTACTTCCTCTATCTTGAGGTTAAGATCTTCCTCCTTGTAGCCCCTTTCCACAAACTTTTCCTTTAGACGAGTTACTTGTTTCTCCCATGTCTGGGTGTTAGAGCAATTTTTTCGGACCCTTAGGAATTGACTTTTGGGGATGTTATTTATCCACTTTTCATGGTGGCAACTGTTATAATGCACATAGTTGTTACTATCAACTGTTTTAAAATACGTGGACGTTTCCCATTTGCTATTTTGGACTTCTATTTTTAAGTCCAAGAAGACAATTTCCTTTGGGCTCCAAGTATGGGTGAACTTTAGATTTAGAACATTTTTGTTCATAATCTCAATTGTATATATGAGGTCCTGTATTGGACCTTTCCAGATGATAAGAACATCGTCGATATATCTGCGGTAGAGGACCAGGTCCGCGCTCGCTGGGCAGGAGTCCCAAAAGATACTCTCCCATTTTCCCATATACAAGTTGGCGTAGCTGGGCGCGAACCTGGTCCCCATAGCTGTACCGCAGATTTGTTGGTAGTATGCCCCCTCATTACAAAAGTAGTTATGTTGTAAAATATATTGGATACTGTCCAGTATAAATTTGGCCTGGTCTTCCAACATCAAAGGATCTTTGTCCAAAAACCATTTTATTGCTTCAAGTCCCTCTTTATGGGGTATGCTGGTATATAAAGCGGCTACATCACAGGTAGCCATGATGTAACCTTCTTCCCACGGGATATCTTCCAAGATGTTTAGAACCTGTGTGGAATCTTTTAAGTATGATGGAAGAGCCTTTACGTACTTTTGAAGGTGTTGATCGACGTATTCTGACAAGTTGCTTGTAAGTGACCCGATTCCAGAAATGATTGGACGTCCGGGAGGGTCTATCAGAGTTTTATGTATCTTAGGTAAATGGTATATTATGGGTGTCATCGGATATTTGATGTCTAGATATCTATGCTCTTTTTCATTCAAAATGCCAGATGTTTTGGCTATTTTAAGAAGTTCCTTAAGTTCTTCTTGATATTGGTTCACAGGATTATTCCTAAGCTTCAAATATGTTGTTTGGTCGTCAAGGAGACGTTGGTTCTCCGCATTGTATTTCTCCCTTTATCAGCTGGCTTGATCGTCAGTTGGTTGTTTGCCTCAAGTTTCCTAATGGTCTCTATATGTTGTTTGGATAGATTTTGTTTAATCCTTTTCAAACTCCTTTGTTTGACATCTCTAATGTCTTTGGTGACCATGATTTCAAATGCGTCAATAGCATTTCCTTTGGCATGGGTGGGATAGAAGCTGGACTTTGGTTTAAGTCCCGTGTGGATATATGTATCTTCAACATCTGCTGAGGTATAACTCTTGGGTATCGTTGTGTCAAGAGAAGTTTTTAGGAAGTACCTTTTCAGGGTTAATTTCCTTATAAAGTCCTTGGTGTTCATAAATGTTTGGAATTTATCCATGCTTCTTGCCGGGGCAAAAGAAAGACCATACTTCAGAACTTCCCTCTCTTCTTTTTTTATTTCGTATGAACTGAGATTAAAAATTCCATCTCCAATGGTACTTTTTTCGGATCCACGAGATGATGTAGGTGTTTGTATAAGATCCTTGTTATCAATTCCCCCATCACTTATTTTTGAAGTCTTATTTTTCATTGTTTTAGTTCCCCCACGTTTGCCTTCTGTCTCACTGATGGTTCAAGGGTATCTTCCCTTATTTTGTTTTCTTGTCCTTTACTGTTGGTGGATTCATTTTTAAAAAATGTGATGATGAGGCGATTTGGTTTAAAGTTGTCCCTGAGTCTGTGTCGGCATTCGATATAATTCTGTTGGAATATTCATTCTGTCTGCCAGACATATCAGGTTTTCTGTAGCTCGTCATATCGTGTGATTTATAAGTACTTTTTTCATATTCTCCATGTGTTCCATCTCTTCTTGGCATATCGGAATTATCCTAATTCACATGCCTCGAACTGGTGATGTAATCATTATTTTGGTCCCCTCCGTGTTTTTGACTGTCGTAATAGTTTTGGGGGTATTTTCCTCTGTCATCTCTGTAGTGGCGTCTTTGGGCCCTTCTATAGTTCCATGATGGATAATTCGCTTGGCCGTAGTATTCTCTATCTCTGTAGTTATGTCTAAAGACTCTCTGATAGGGGGCCTTATCCCATGGCCTTCGAGGGCTCTCATAGTGCCTATAATAGGGTTCGGATCTATAGTGTTGTGATCCCCAGTGCATCTGGTCCTCCCTTCTATAATTAGATTTATCTCTGTAGTCTGCTCTATTCCATTCCGGTCTATTGGGGCTATATTCTGAATGTGGCCTATCTCTCTGAAATCTATTCACATGTGATTTCTGTGGGCGAAACCTATTTTGCCCTGGTTGCTGAATATTCTGATTTGTTACTTCGGGTTGTCCTTCATATGCCCTATTTACGTCAGGTTGTCCTGATGTATTCCCCGCCATGTGGTCACTATTTGGTGTGGAATCTATGGTTTCGGTTGCTTCATTATCACTAGCTCTTTTTTCATCTAGTTCCCTCTTTAATTTTTTAGTTTTCTTTGTAATTACATCTTCTCTTATTTTTGTGACTTTTTTGACTAGATTTGATTTCTTTTCTGAAATGTCAATACCAGAGCTCTCTAAGTTCATCAATATCTGCTCATCCTCCTTAATTTCAATGTCAGTGTCGTGTAATAGTTCATCCCTGTAATCTATGATGATATTCATTAGGGTGACAGAGGCAGTAGCTAGAGCCTCTGTCCATCTTGAGGAATATTTAGATTTATATATAGGGAAAGCACAATCTTTAGTGACCAATAGGCCTTTAGGTATGATTTTAAGTTCGATGCATTTTCTTAAAAATGATATATCTGCCTTATACTTCACCTCTGACACTAATAATTTCTCTAGATTCTTGAAGATAGTTTGGACATCCAAACAATCATCTTCTCCTTTTTCTAGATATAATGTGTCAAAATCAATTTCTTGTCTAATTGAAGTTAAGGTTTCCATAGTGTTGGCAGTGAGTATATTCAAAGCTGCTAGAGTACCGGTTAGAGAGAACAAGTCAATGGGAAAAAGGTGTGGTAATCTAGCGCTAAGAGTTCCCTAAGCTGTAAACCAAAAAATGGGGTCTAACCTCCCCCAGAAAGTGTATACGTAGTAAAAAGAAGGAATGGATACAGCGCCAAAAGGCCTAGGGGTGGATATACAAACTGCCACTGCGTTAAAAGTACAGATTTATTACAATCAGATAAAAAACAATAAATGACAATAAATGTTAAAATGAAATAATATCAAATAGTAATATATAGAGAGTGGAATAATGATGTATATAAAATTAGCACTGGGTCTAAGGCGAACAATATAGACCAAATTTGAGAAATTCCTTAATATGGAGATACTAAAAGCATAAAATTACTCTCAGACGCAAAAGATGCCTAACATGCTGATAATCAACGAGGTGTAAGATTATCTGAGACTGACCATGCCAGCTAAGCACTCAAGGTGGTGGGAAAGCTGATATGTGGGGCTGCTAGTCAGATGATATAATGTGTCAGTTATGGATCCATAGTGTGGTATGCGCAGTGGTGAAATGTCAGGGAGGTGCGTGTAGGATAATGTGAGTGATCCCAAATACAGAACCAGCCGTGGTTCAAATGCTTTGAAGCAACCAATGGACAAACACAATAAGAAAAATACAATAAGAAAAATAAAAAACTCACAAGATAAATACAGAAATAGTGAGGGGAGACCTTGGAGGGAAATAATTAGTGTGCCCCAAAAAAGTGCCGAGTGATAGCTAATAACACAGGAGACTCTGACACAACTCAAAAAAGTCTAAAACTGCTCCAAAAAAACAGAGAACAAAAAAATACTAATGTGACAAATCCAAAAAACGCTGTAAAAAATCCAAAAATGATGTTCAACAAAGGGTGATGGAGAACAATGTTAGTGAAAATTGAAAAATGGTAAAAACAAAAGGTAATTTGTAATCCAAGTGTTATCAAATAAAAGGTAATCCAAGTGTTATCACATCAAAACATAAAAACGAAATCCAAGTGTTATCACATCAAAGCAAAAAGATGAAAATTGGAATCCAATTGGTTTAACAAGAAAAACGGTGTTCAAGAAAAAACCCGGGGATCCCAATGTAACTTTTGGCAATCAGCTGCTCTTTGTAACGTCCCTAGTAGATTCCTGTAACCCAGATATAAAACATAGCATAATACAGTTAAAAATATAATAATCACAGTAGAAAGATGCTTACCAAAGGGTCTACGCGTTTCGGTCCTCAATAGACCTTTCTCAAGACTGATCCAGTGGTAAGCAGAGCATCTTTAAATAGGGGTTTTAATTGAGTGACCGGATGTGGCTTACAAACATTCCACTTCCGGTTTCGCTTAACGTTTTAAAAATGTGATCCCTTTATTGTAAGGTAATTGTAAGATCTAAGACATAGGGATTATATGTAAACACATTTATTTAGCTTCTCATATACATTCTGTATCATATATAGGCTAGGATCGTGATGTCGCTCCCGGTAATGTTATGCTGCATATTATTAGGTGCATCAAAATAAACAGACGTTACCTCATTTCCGGTTTATGGAATGGATCAATTCAGCCTGCCTCTATTAACTGCTTATCATTGAATGCATCAATATAGACAGACATTTCCGGTTTGCGGACCTAATAGAGGTGATCAATTTAGCCCACCTCTATTCAGCTACCTCGCAAGTTAGAACTTGATTGTATTGTCAATTATAATTTTAGTACATCTGTTACATAGACGTTACGTCATTTCCGGTTTTCGGAGTTTGACAAAATAAAGTTTAGTAAAGCGTAAAATCGCTATTTATATATTAGATCGTCTGAAGATCACTATCATAGACTCAGCGAATATTAATATGGCTAGGTAAATGTGTGCGATATTTGGATTCTATGATTTGGTCGTGGCATCATAACCCATTTATTGTTCTGGGGGGGGTGTATATACAGCCACTATCATGATTGGTTAAATCTTGGTAGCTGTGTTGATTAACGTAATAAATTGTCAGCCACATATTGGAAAGTGGATTGATCCAGTACAGTGGAATTTAATTGATGCAGTAAAACACGGTTGTATTATTATAATCTCTTATAATATATAGACCAACCAGTTATGAGTGGTACACTATAATCAGATTGCTTAAGACATGGGGACAGTGGGGAAGTATTGCTGCAGCTTCGTATTTAATAGGAATCTTATACGTTGAATTTGTAAACCAAAATCTATTAGAGGTGATATCACTTAGGACAGAGGCATAATATCGGTTTAAGGAATAGAAAAGAGGATTTGGCATGTGGAATCCTAGTTAGGGTATTCCTCAAATAAATATGTATTTAGTATGTGATACGTTTGTAGTTACCTATAGGTATACACTATCCCTTTTTTGGATACACTGTCAGTGGAGGGGCTAGTGTCAGCTGTAAAACCATTTAAAACGAAAGGAGGGGGGAACTTGGCATGTAAAGTCTAAGTTGAGGTCCTCCTAAGATGATTATTTACTTAGTATATGGTATGTTGTAGTCACACCAAGTCTAGGAAATCTCGTTTATGATTGGTTTACTGTCATTAAAAATTGAACATGATATCAGATGTCAATACATTTAAGGAGACAGAATATATGTATATGAACAGGGATTGATGAACTTCTCGGATATATACCGGAACCAGAAAGAGGTTTTGTTCAAGTCACATTTATATAGAGAGGTTCCTACAGATCAGTAGCTTAGTTTTTATACATTATGTGATAATAGGATAATATACCATTAGTCCTTATGTGTCTGGAGTCGGATATAGTAATTCCTTAAGGAAGGGGGGGTTTCTGTCTGTCCATCTTCCTGACTATCAGTCTTTATATGTGAAGATTTAACTAGGTCTTTAGTAGATGTTTTCATGTATAAGGGGAGAGGTCTGGTGGAAGAAGAAACTTGACAGGTCGTTGGGATCATAGGTGGGCATAAAGATAAAGTCTCTTAACTAGTTGAAGAGGTGGGCAAGGTCCTCTCTATTGTTTAGACCTTTTGGGTGTAGACAGTCTAATAGGAAGATCCATTTCGATTCTGCTTTGAGAAGAGTTTTTTCAAAGTCCCCTCCTCTCCAATTTTTAATTACTTTTTGTATGCCCATAAACCTCATCTCCTGTATTTTGCCATTATGTTTATCTGCAAAATGCTTATAGAGTATGGTATCCTTATTTTGTTTTTCAATCAGCAATATATGCTCCCTAAGCCTATCTCTGAGACTTCTTGAGGTCTGGCCAATATACTGGAGGCCACAGGAGCACTCAATGAGATAGATGACCCCTGTGTCTTTGCATCTGATAAGATCCTTAATTGCAAATTCTTCTCCAGTTTGGGTTGAATGAAATTGTTTGGTCTTAATCCCTCTTTTGCAAGCTTTGCAAGAGGGGTATGGGAAAAAGCCTTTAAGTGGTTTTCCCTGTAGGTCATGTGTTTTTGTTTTTTTCTTTCGGAGCAGGCTTGGAGCTAATATGTTTTTAAGATTTCCTGGTTTTTTATATACAAAATTTGGTCGATCAGGGAGTAGATTTCCAATGATCTCATCATTTTTCAACAGGTGCCAGTGTTTCTTGAAGATTTTTTCCATAATATGTCGGTTGCTGCTGTACTCTGTGATCATTGGTACATTGAGTCTTCCTTCTATCCCGTATCCTTTCTTTTCTTTATATTTTGTTAAGTCTTTTCTTTCCACCCGTCTTACTTCCTCTATCTTGAGGTTAAGATCTTCCTCCTTGTAGCCCCTTTCCACAAACTTTTCCTTTAGACGAGTTACTTGTTTCTCCCATGTCTGGGTGTTAGAGCAATTTTTTCGGACCCTTAGGAATTGACTTTTGGGGATGTTATTTATCCACTTTTCATGGTGGCAACTGTTATAATGCACATAGTTGTTACTATCAACTGTTTTAAAATACGTGGACGTTTCCCATTTGCTATTTTGGACTTCTATTTTTAAGTCCAAGAAGACAATTTCCTTTGGGCTCCAAGTATGGGTGAACTTTAGATTTAGAACATTTTTGTTCATAATCTCAATTGTATATATGAGGTCCTGTATTGGACCTTTCCAGATGATAAGAACATCGTCGATATATCTGCGGTAGAGGACCAGGTCCGCGCTCGCTGGGCAGGAGTCCCAAAAGATACTCTCCCATTTTCCCATATACAAGTTGGCGTAGCTGGGCGCGAACCTGGTCCCCATAGCTGTACCGCAGATTTGTTGGTAGTATGCCCCCTCATTACAAAAGTAGTTATGTTGTAAAATATATTGGATACTGTCCAGTATAAATTTGGCCTGGTCTTCCAACATCAAAGGATCTTTGTCCAAAAACCATTTTATTGCTTCAAGTCCCTCTTTATGGGGTATGCTGGTATATAAAGCGGCTACATCACAGGTAGCCATGATGTAACCTTCTTCCCACGGGATATCTTCCAAGATGTTTAGAACCTGTGTGGAATCTTTTAAGTATGATGGAAGAGCCTTTACGTACTTTTGAAGGTGTTGATCGACGTATTCTGACAAGTTGCTTGTAAGTGACCCGATTCCAGAAATGATTGGACGTCCGGGAGGGTCTATCAGAGTTTTATGTATCTTAGGTAAATGGTATATTATGGGTGTCATCGGATATTTGATGTCTAGATATCTATGCTCTTTTTCATTCAAAATGCCAGATGTTTTGGCTATTTTAAGAAGTTCCTTAAGTTCTTCTTGATATTGGTTCACAGGATTATTCCTAAGCTTCAAATATGTTGTTTGGTCGTCAAGGAGACGTTGGTTCTCCGCATTGTATTTCTCCCTGTCGAGAATAACGATGCCTCCGCCTTTATCAGCTGGCTTGATCGTCAGTTGGTTGTTTGCCTCAAGTTTCCTAATGGTCTCTATATGTTGTTTGGATAGATTCTGTTTAATCCTTTTCAAACTCCTTTGTTTGACATCTCTAATGTCTTTGGTGACCATTATTTCAAATGCGTCAATGGCATTTCCTTTGGCATGGGTGGGATAGAAGCTGGACTTTGGTTTAAGTCCCGTGTGGATATATGGATCTTCAACATCTGCTGAGGTATAACTCTTGGGTATCGTTGTGTCAAGAGAAGTTTTTAGGAAGTACCTTTTCAGGGTTAATTTCCTTATAAAGTCCTTGGTGTTCATAAATGTTTGGAATTTATCCATGCTTCTTGCCGGGGCAAAAGAAAGACCATACTTCAGAACTTCCCTCTCTTCTTTTTTTATTTCGTATGAACTGAGATTAAAAATTCCATCTCCAATGGTCCTTTTTTCGGATCCACGAGATGATGTAGGTGTTTGTATAAGATCCTTGTTATCAATTCCCCCATCACTTATTTTTGAAGTCTTATTTTTCGTTGTTTTAGTTCCCCCACGTTTGCCTCTTGTCTTCTTTTTCTGTCTCACTGATGGTTCAAGGGTATCTTCCCTTATTTTGTTTTCTTGTCCTTTACTGTTGGTGGATTCATTTTTAAAAAATGTGATGATGAGGCGATTTGGTTTAAAGTTGTCCCTGAGTCTGTGTCGGCATTCTATATAATTCTGTTGGAATATTAATTCTGTCTGCCAGACATATCAGGTTTTCTGTAGCTCGTCATATCGTGTGATTTATAAGTACTTTTTTCATATTCTCCATGTGTTCCATCTCTTCTTGGCATATCGGAATTATCCCAATTCACATGCCTCGAACTGGTGATGTAATCATTATTTTGGTCCCCTCCGTGTTTTTGACTGTCGTAATAGTTTTGGGGGTATTTTCCTCTGTCATCTCTGTAGTGGCGTCTTTGGGCCCTTCTATAGTTCCATGATGGATAATTCGCTTGGCCGTAGTATTCTCTATCTCTGTAGTTATGTCTAAAGACTCTTTGATAGGGGGCCTTATCCCATGGCCTTCGAGGGCTCTCATAGTGCCTATAATAGGGTTCGGATCTATAGTGTTGTGATCCCCAGTGCATCTGGTCCTCCCTTCTATAATTAGATTTATCTCTGTAGTCTGCTCTATTCCATTCCGGTCTATTGGGGCTATATTCTGAATGTGGCCTATCTCTCTGAAATCTATTCACATGTGATTTCTGTGGGCGAAACCTATTTTGCCCTGGTTGCTGAATATTCTGATTTGTTACTTCGGGTTGTCCTTCATATGCCCTATTTACGTCAGGTTGTCCTGATGTATTCCCCGCCATGTGGTCACTATTTGGTGTGGAATCTATGGTTTCGGTTGCTTCATTATCACTAGCTCTTTTTTCATCTAGTTCCCTCTTTAATTTTTTAGTTTTCTTTGTAATTACATCTTCTCTTATTTTTGTGACTTTTTTGACTAGATTTGATTTCTTTTCTGAAATGTCAATACCAGAGCTCTCTAAGTTCATCAATATCTGCTCATCCTCCTTAATTTCAATGTCAGTGTCGTGTAATAGTTCATCAGCCATGCTATTTGCCGGTGCTTATACCTCTGGGTGTACAAGGATCTGATCGCTGCTCTATTTACCCCTTAGTGGCTATATCAGAGTGGGTGTTGAACTAGGGGACTATGTACCAGGCTGGACCATAATTCAAATTGAGTATCATTTATACCCTACACAAAAGTAGGAGTGGGTTAACTCTGGACGCTATGCAGCTGAGGTCCTGCTCTCTTATCCCCGCACCAGGCTGCTAGATAATTGGGACTTGTGGACACTATAATAAGACGTATACTCACAGATGTAAAGGTTCTTTTAGCTACACCCATAGTTATATTACTCTTTATTGTCTCTATACAACTCTATGTTTGGGGATCACTGTAAGCAAGTGCTGTGTCATTATTAATATTGGTCCCTTCAACTACGCAAATGTCTAAGCCACCTATTATCTCCTGCTTAACTTTATTTTTAGGGTCCACAGTTTGCAAGCAAGGAGCATCTATGTTTATGAGACTGGGTTTGCTTATAATAATGTCTACAGACTTTCATTAGCTTATGGAACATGTACATTTAAATATAATGGTAATTGCTTATTTAGATTGCATTTATCAGCCACTGGAATTGGGTACTCTACCCCTCAGACCTAAGAACTACACAGCATATATTTAAAGTATATTAAGCCTCTATAGTTGCTCTCTTTGTAATATATATAGCTATAGATGAATAATTGGCTAGTCACAAAGTAAGTGTCAGACTGTTTGGAATCAGTTGTAGGGATGCTATTTCATCTTTTGCTATAATATCTCAGACCTGCCTAATATATACGGCATATTTGTTATAGACATCCAAAAATAATTTTGTGTATATATATATCAGTTCCCTAGTGAACTCCCATATGGTGACGTTTCACAGTAAGTTAATATTAACATGGCGCAAGTGATGAGATATAATATAAGAGAGGTTAGGATTGTATTTAACGTGGCATGCTGACTTTTCCTGGTATACTGAAGGGGTATTTTTATAGAGCCTTTGGTTCCCGAAGACAGACTGCAGTTACTAGTCTCTGGTGATAAATAATAGTCTAATTCCCTTCTTTTATATTATCTTGTTATGGGGATACTAGCATTGCTTATCTTTATCTTACCCCAGCTGGAGCTTGCCTGTTCTCAATTATTTTTATGCAAGGTAACCTTTATGTTCACTTTACACTCTCCAAATATTGGGATACCATCTAGGCAGATAGATATTGAGTAAAAATCCCTACGTCATCTGTGTAATTTGGTAGTTCCTCTTCACATCCTATATAAAGAACATATTACATGTAGTATGCAATGCTAACTTTCCTCTTTTATACCATATATCTTATTAGGTACAAGAGTTACCTCCTATGCCAAATGAGGAAACTAGTTATACAAGTTGTAAAAAGTTAGAACCTCTTAGTTAAGATAGTTTCTTTTATTATGTTATGTAGTACAATTTAAATATCATTATACTAGGCTTTATTTCATAATAAAGAGGTATTACTGCAACTCATATAAAATAAAAAATGTAAGGTATCATTGCCAGTTTGGTAACACCGCAACAAATTTGCTGCATCAGAAGTATGGCCTGCTATATTTGCAATACGACTAGTTGTCATAGGCCTCCTCATGATATACGACCCCCCTTGTTTGAGCTACTATTTTACGGTTAAAGTAAGGTTCAGGAGTTATATTTTTTGCATTGTGACATTTAAACCTTGAGGTTACTCTTGGATGTTTTCTTTTTTTTCCTTTTAATTTCAACAAATGATTGTCTTCTTATTGTGGAGGAAATGTTTTATGATGTCATGCTTGGTATGTTATATTGCTAAATACCTTAATAAAAAACTTTGATTATAAAAAAAAAAAAAAGAGAATTTTATTTTGCACTTTTCATACAAAAATGCAGTATACGTCCCTTAGCGAGGCATCCTGTTTTCATGGTAAAAAGTGGATTTAGATCACTCCACAAGGGAAATATAAGGACTGGAGAGCATTCGTCAATAATCTCGTTAGCTTTAGATAATTGGGCCCAAAGTGCTTTTTCAAAATTCCAAAATCATATACTTGAAGGGAGTGAAGCAAGGCATATATGTGAGTAAGTGTGTGTGAGAATGAGTGAGTGTGTATACAGTAGTTTGCTAGCTTTGCTGTAGCAGAGCACACATTCTTACAAACACTGCTGCCTATAGTGATCAAGTCATGAGTGGGGATCCATGGCAAAACTCCCACGGAAAATTACATAGTTGATGCAGAGTCTGGTTTTAACCCATAAAGTGCCTTAATCACCTAACATTCCTAAAAATTTTTTTAATAAAGTGCTTTAAAAAATCAGGTATGATGTAGTATCGATCAGGTAGTGTAAGGGTTATGCCCGCTTCACAGTGACAGACCAAACTCCCCATGTAACACACCGCAAACAACTGCAAACAGTCCATTTGCACAACCACGAGTTAGATAGATTTGATAGCTAGATACATAGATTACATAGATCAATAGATGCAATATACATATGATAGATACAAATTACATAGATCAATAGATGCAATATACATTTGATGATAGATACGAATTACATAGATCAATCTATGCAATATACATTTAATAGATATGAATTACATAGATCAAAAGATGCAATATACATTTGATAGATACGAATTACAGCGATCAATAGATGCAATTTATATTTGATAGATACGATTGATAGTTAGATAGATTCGATAGATAATTAGATAGATTTGATAGATATATGATTTCCCTGACAGAGTATAACAATAAGACATGGGGTCTGGGACCCGTGGTGTGTTAAGTAGTATTATTCTTAGCAGTTTACTACCTGTTACTCCCCCTATCGGGGGAGGTCTATATGGGCTGCATTTTTGGAACAGGGAGATGGAAGAAGATGATTGGTCTGTCCTCCTACTTCAAATTTGGCCTAAACACAAGTGGCTGTCTCAAAACAGTCCGGCCATGAGATAGATTTGATAGATAGATATACATAGATTGATAGTTAGATAGAATCGATAGAAGATAAATAGATAGATTTGATAGATATATAATTACCCTGACAAAGTATAATAATAAAACATGCGGTCTGGGAACCATGGTAACTAGGTTGTGTTAAGTAGTACTATTCTTAGCACTTTAATCCCTGTTACTCCCCCTATCGGGGGAGGTCTATATGGCCTGCATGATTACCCTGAAAAAATATAATAATAAGACATGCGGTCTGGGACCCATGGTAACTAGGTTGTGTAAAGTAGTACTATTCTTAGCACTTTAATCCCTGTTACTCCCCCTATTGGGAGAGGTCTATATGGCCTGCATGATTACCCTGACAAAATATAATAATTAGACATGAGGTCTGGGACCCATGTTAACTAGGTTGTGTTAAGTAGTACTATTCTTAGCACTTTAATCCCTGTTACTCCCCATATCGGGGGAAGTGTATATGGCCTGCATGATTACCCTGAAAAAATATAATAATAAATTGAGGAAATGGTGAAGAAGGGACAAGAAGGGGTTAAATAGCACTCATTCCAATATTAATTGTGAAACCAGTTGAAACAATACCCTGTGTGATTACCCCGTAGGCCAATCAAATCATGTACATTGTTTACGCCCACCTTTGGGCAAATCAAAAGTGATATCGTGTCACAGGGAAGAGTAGGGGTGTCATGCCCAAGCGTGTATGTTGATAGGTTATTAGTGTAACATGCTTTAACCAATCCGGAACATTGCTTGGATTGTTTACATACAACGAGGTTGCTATGGTACCCTAATCTTATTAACGGACTTCATCGCATGCAGTTTGTTTGCCCAAAAAGCTTTGCGTGCACTTAAAGGATGGTTACGTTTGCCGCTGCATACATTCTAAATGGAAATACTGATTATGTAAAAAAACATCACTTCCATAATTTATATGTAGCGGCAAAAAAAACGGACCAAGGCTATCCTATAAACTGCATAGGTAATCTATATAGACGTGGAGTTAAAAACTTTTAATAAACATTTTGTTTTCATTGTGATCCACATATTGTTTGAATGAACTTTGTATAACTGTGAAGCACAAAATGAAAGTGATTATAGTAGATATTATCACAGACATATATCTATGATATCAAAGATGGTAATATCCTTTATAAAACATCAAAGAAATATAATATGCATATACATCCAACAATAGGATAAAGACTACTGTATAAATTTAAAATCATTATATATTCCCATTTCTATGCACTGTTTAGTAATATACCAGTGCATAGTGAGAATTAATGACCAGTCATGTTCAATTATTATATCTTACTCCTATTGTTCTAGAGTGTATAGTGTAAGGTCTGTGATTTTCTATACTATTTTGGACTTAGAAATTTTTTAAAACAAATTTTTATTAATAAAGTTTAAAACTTTGTTCCTTGACTTTAAATGCCGTGTTAGGTTCATTATTATGTAAAAAATATAATAATAGCATTGATGCTCAATAAAATTCCTTTGTTTAAACCAACAAAAGGATAATTTGTTGATGACTTTTGGGTGCACGCTAAAGAATGGGAAAGAAACTGAAAATAGCCGAATGTTAAAGAGTACAACCTTTATTGTTAGATTAATTTAAATTCATTATTTATAGGAACACCCAAAAACTATTGTCCTCATTCATGCCGTTAGGCATTACAGAATTCAGATTAAAGATCCATTTAGCTTCCTTTTTCAATAAGGCCTGCTCTATATCTCCACCACGAATGCCAGATCTTAAAGTTTCCAAACTCCAGCACCTAAATGTACTTGTTTTTCCATTATGATGTTGTAAGAAATGCCTTGCAACACTGGTAATTTGTTTACCCTTTTCCACATCGTTGGCAGCATTCCTAATGTTGCTAAGATGTTCGGTCATTCTTATCCCCATTGCTCTGGTGGTCATGCCCACATAGAATAAATTGCAACTGCAGGGCAAACAGTATATAACATTCATGGTTTTGCACGAGATGTCTTTTTGGATAGTCCATTTCCTCTTGAACCTATCAAGCATAGTTTTCTTTTTAACCATGTGTGCATACTTTGCAGTTGCCACAGGCAATTGAACCTTTATACAGAGGAGATTTTTTGGCATTTCTGTTGAAATGACTAAATGTTAATTGGTCACTAAGGTTGCATGTTCGTCTGTAGGTAAACAAAGGTTTCGCATGGAGTATGGGTTTAAGCAGTTCATCCGATTGCAAGATATGCCAGTGTTTAGTTAACAAGTTGGAAACTTGATTACTTTGACTGCAGTATGTTGAAATTAATCTCAAGGAATTAATATCCTTATCTCTGTTTTTAGGTTTTAAACGTTCCTGTCTGTTTTTATTTAATGCCCTCTGATAGGCCCTTTTTAGAGACTTGTGTGAATACCCTCGTTGTAGCAATCTGCTTCTCAGTTCATTAGCATCCTTCTGGAAAGATTCCAGTGAAGAGCTATTCCTACGGATTCTTAGATATTCACCAATAGGCAAACTTTTGATTGTATTTGGGTGATGATAACTACTTGCACTTAGAATATTGTTAGTAGCCGTAGGTTTTCTGAAAGTGTCAGTTTCTAGATGGTCATTATCTTTCTTAATGATTAAATCTAAGAATTCCACCTTTGTGTTGTCATGTGTCATGGTTAGGTGAAGTCCAAAAGGGTTGTCATTAAGTAAAGAAATTAGCTCATTCAACATTTCGATAGACCCCTCCAATACAAAAAGAATGTCATCTATATACCTGGACCAGTGGGTGATATGTTGTGTATATTAAGTTTCGTGAAATACAACAGTTTCCTCCCACCAACCCAGGTATATATTTGCATAAGTTGGGGCGCATGAAGTCCCCATCGCTGTGCCACATGACTGCAAATAGAATTTCCCATCAAAGACAAAATAGTTATGATCCAAAACAAATTCCAATAAATCCATTATAAATTGTTTGGCTTCATTTGGTATACTGTCATCCTTATTCAAAAAGTGGGAAATAGCTTTACAACCCCAATTTTTCTATGCTGGTATAAAATGACTCCACATCACAGGTGACAAGAGTAGATTTTTCAGTTACAGTCAGTGTACTAATTTTATTGAGGACATGCATAGTGTCTTTAGTATGTGAGGGTAATGAGTCTGTAATATGTCTGAGTCTACATATTTACTGGCCTTTTCCGTTAGGGACCCAATGCCTGAAACAATGGGTCTCCCCGGTGGGCATTTTTGATTTTTGTGAATCTTTGGTAGTAAATACAGCGTTGCCACTTTTAGGTGTTTAACTTCTAAAAATTGAAGTTCCTTTTTGTCAATGGTGCCATCAGAGGCCGCTGAATTAACTAATTTGTTATACTGCTTTAAAAAATCTTCAGTTGGATTCCCAAAAAGAGTTTTGTAATTTTTAGAGTTACTAAGTTGATTTTGGGCCTCCTTTGTATACATGTTAGTAGGCCAAATTAAAATGTTACCCCCCTTATCGCACTGTTTAATCTGGACATCCGTCCATTCATTTATAGAGTTTAAAGCTGATTTTTCCTCCACAGATAGATTAGTTGCAATTCTATTTCTGTCAGTTGGAATAGCTAGTATGTCATGGCACACTAAGTCTAGAAACGTTAAGGCATTGTGGGAGGTACTGGTAGGGGGTATAAAGTGTGATTTAGTTTTTAATACTTCTCTCCATTTGGTATTTTTCTTAGTAATCTCATTTGGGTAATTTTCAGATTTCTCTAGAAGAGAAATTACATTTTCAATCGCTATAGCGTCATTCTTATCTAAAGAATCACTTTCAGTATTTATTGAGAAATATTTTTTAAGCAGTATTTTGCGTGTGAAAAGGTGTATATCTCTAATGGTCTCAAACTTGTCAAGTATGGAGGTTGGAACAAAAGACAAACCTTTCTTTAAAACTTAAATTTGAGTCTAAGTTAGAATTTTGTCAGATAGATTAATTACACTTAATTCTTGTTGGCTGATTTCTTTTTGGCAAAGGTTTTTTGATTGAATTTGACCTTCCTTCTTGTTAAAGGTCTGTTTTCCTCTACCCCTTCAGGTTCTAGGTCTAAAGGGATGCTACCAGTGTGATTATGTGGGGTGATTCTACTACGTAAGATTGGTTTGGGTCTTATTTCTTCTTCAGAAATGTCCCCATCTGTGGTATCACAATCTTTGTCTGAGAAATCAGAGTCAGTGTTAGTTTTATTTGTGTTCCACATATAGATAGATTTATAGGTCTCTATCAATTTTTATTTTTTTCCCCCCATTTTTATTCGCAATATATTTAGCAAATCTCTCGACTTCCTCCTTAATTTTTGTATAAGACTTTTGGAATTCTTCTTTAGATTCGTATTTTTTCAAATCCCCACCTATTTTAGTAATTTCATCATTTATTTCCTGCAACTTATCCATTTCGTGTTCTATCAAATAGCCCATAAGTTTAAAAGAACACTCAGATAAAGCATCTTCCCATTTGAGTTTTAATGTGGGTTTGAGATCTTGAAATGACGGGAATAACTTAAGTCTAAGCCCTCTAGGTATTACCTTGTTTTCATTATAAAAATTAAACATTCCTATATTCCATTGTCTTTTGATTTAACGTTTGCGAATTTGTTTCAAATTTTTAAGAGATAGTAACCATTCCCCCACTTGTACATTATGTGTGGTGTTTTTACTTTTTAAATCAACTGTTAGATTTTTAATGTCTTCTGACCACTGGAGCATTTCTGCTCCTAAATCAAAGGCTGTCATTTGTAAAAATTAGTGGTTTTAATTATAATGGTCACATGCTCAAATTTATATAGAAAAAGTGGTTTACCCACCAAGTAACTAATTAAAGAAACAGAAAAATTGGCACTGTAACAGTAATATATGTAGGAATTAAAGGATTAGAAAAATCCCTGGTGCTTACCCTTGAACTAATAGTAATAGTTAATAAATTGAGGAAATGGGGAAGAAGGGACAAGAAGGGGTTAAATAGCACTCATTCCAATATTAATTGTGAAACCAGTTGAAACAAACTTCAACTTATAGGCTAGTTAGATAGACTTAAAAAATTGAATTTTTATTATATATATATTATTAAAATATAAAACCACTACTGAGTATATATTAGGTTCCCAACCAAAACTAATAAATACGGCTTCTATTGAAAAAAGGCAAAACAGTGCAACCACCTCCCTGTATTCCTGGCCGATATCTGGATACCCCGGCTTCAGGTGACAGAGATGGCCCAAAGCACTGAGTTCCCCGAGGTGGCCGTAAGCAAGAAAAGGGAGGAACGATAATTATACTATATTAAAAACAAACAAACATTCATACTAATGCACAAACGCGTTTCGGCCGAGTAGCAGCCTTTCTCAATGTGCTTTCAGAACAAAAATTGACTAAGACGAATCGGTGTGTGAGGCGGTCCTTTAATACCCTGTGTGATTACCCCGTAGGCCTATCAAATCATGTACATTGTTTACGCCCACTTTTGGGCGAATCAAAAGTGATATCGTGTCACAGGAAAGAGTAGGGGTGTCATGCCCAAGCATGTATGTTGATAGGTTATTAGCGTAACGTGCTTTAACCAATCCGGAACATTGCTTGGATTGTTTACATACAAGGAGGTTGCTATGGTACCCTAATCTTATTAACGGACTTCATTGCATGCAGTTTGTTTGCCCAAAAAGCTTTGCGTGCACTTAAAGGATGGTTACGTTTGCCGCTGTGTACATTCTAAATGGAAATACTGATTATGTAAAAAAACATCACTTCCATAATTTATATGTAGCGGCAAAAAACGGACCAAGGCTATCCTATAAACTGCATAGGTAATCTATATAGACGTGGAGTAAAAAACTTGTAATAAACATTTTGTTTTCATTGTGATCCACATATTGTTTGAATTAACTTTGTATAACTGTGAAGCACAAAATGAAAGTGATTATAGTAGATATTATCACAGACATATATCTATGATATCAAAGATGGTAATATCCTTTATAAAACATCAAAGAAATATAATATACATATACATCCAACAATAGGATAAAGACTACTGTATAAATTTAAAATCATTATATATTCCCATTTCTATGCACTGTTTAGTAATATACCAGTGCATAGTGAGAATTAATGACCAGCCTTGTTCAATTATTATATCTTACTCCTATTGTTCTAGAGTGTATAGTGTAAGGTCTGTGATTTTCTATATTATTTTGGACTTAGAAATTTTTTAAAACAAATTTTTATTAATAAAGTTTAAAACTTTGTTCCTTGACTATAAATGCTGTGTTAGGTTCATTATTATGTAAAAAATATAATAATAGCATCGATGGTCAAAAAAATTCCTTTGTTTAAACCAACAAAAGGATAATTTGGTGATGACTTCTGGGTGCACGCTAAAGAATGGGAAAGAAACTGAAAATAGACGAATGTTAAAGAGTACAACCTTTATTGTTAGATTAATTTAAATTCATTATTTATAGGAACACCCAAAACTTATTGTCCTCATTCATGCCGTTAGGCATTACAGAGTTCAGATTAAAGATCCATTTAGCTTCCTTTTTCAATAAGGACTGCTCTATATCTCCACCACGAATGCCAGATCTTAAAGTTTCCAAACCCCAGCACCTAAATGTACTTGTTTTTCCATTATGATGTTGTAAGAAATGCCTTGCAACACTGGTAATTTGTTTACCCTTTTCCACATCCTTGGCAGCATTCCTAATGTTGCTAAGATGTTCGGTCATTCTTATCCCCATCGCTCTGGTGGTCATGCCCACATAGAATAAATTGCAACTGCAGGTCAAACAGTATATAACATTCATGGTTTTGCACGAGATGTCTTTTTGGATAGTCCATTTCCTCTTGAACCTATCAAGCATAGTTTTCTTTTTAACCATGTGTGTGCATACTTTGCAGTTGCCACAGGCAATTGAACCTTTATACAGAGGAGGTTTTTTGGCATTTCTGTCGAAATGACTAAATGTTAATTGGTCACTAAGGTTGCATGCTCGTCTGTAGGTAAACAAAGGTTTTGCAGGGGGTATGGGTTTAAGCACTTCATCCGATTGCAAGATATGCCAGTGTTTAGTTAACACGTTGGAAACTTTATTACTTTGACTGCAGAATGTTGAAATGAATCTCAAGGAATTAATATCCTTATCTATGTTTTTAGGTTTTAAAAGTTCCTGTCTGTTTTTATTTAATGCCCTCTGATAGGCCCTTTTTAGAGACTTGTGTGAATACCCTCGTTGTAGCAATCTGCTTCTCAGTTCATTAGCAGCCTTCTGGAAAGATTCCAGTGATGAGCTATTCCTACGGATTCTTAGATATTCACCCATAGGCAAACTTTTGATTGTATTTGGGTGATGATAACTACTTGCACTTAGAATATTGTTAGTAGCCGTAGGTTTTCTGAAAGTGTCAGTTTCTAGTTGGTCATTATCTTTCTTAATAATTAAATCTAAGAATTCCACCTTTGTGTTGTCATGTGTCATGGTTAGGTGAAGTCCAAAAGGGTTGTCATTAAGTAAAGAAATTAGCTCATTTAACATTTTGATAGACCCCTCTCATACAAAAAGAATGTCATCTATATACCTGAACCAGTGGGTGATATGTTGTGTATATTGTTGTAAAGTTTTGTGAAATACAAAAGTTTCCTCCCACCAGCCCAGGTATATATTTGCATAAGTTGGGGCGCATGAAGTCCCCATCGCCGTGCCACATGACTGCAAATAGAATTTCCCATCAAAGACAAAATAGTTATGATCCAAAATAAATTCCAATAAATCCATTATGAATTGTTTGGCTTCATTTGGTATACTGCCATCCTTATTCAAAAAGTGGGAAATAGCTTTACAACCCCAATTTTTTTCTATGCTGGTATACAATAACTCCACGTCACAGGTGACAAGAGTAGATTGTTCAGTTACAGTCAGTGTACTAATTTTATTGAGGACATGCATAGTGTCTTTAGTATGTGAGGGTAATGAGTCTGCAATTTGTCTGAGTCTAGCGTCTACATATTTACTGGCCTTTTCCGTTAGGGACCCAAGTATTAAAAACTAGGAGTGGATTTGGTAAAAAAGTAAATTTTTTAAAAAATATAAAAAGTAGTACCACTCATCTCAGTGTTAAAAAAGTATGTTATATATATGTATAACATACTTTTTTAACACTGAGATGAGTGGTACTACTTTTTATATTTTTTAATAAATTTACTTTTTTACCAAATCCACTCCTAGTGTTATGTATGGTACTTCCTTTTGCTATGCTACTTTAGAGTACTAACACTCTGACACCCACCCTTCCGTTATTCTACCTTGGAACAGCGAGCTGGATTGCTGTGAAATCCAGCCTGTCTCTATGGGCATAATTGATTACCTTCCCCACATGTGAGTATCCTGTGTATATTGGGGTATTGTGGTGTTCTCAATCACCATTGATCTGCACCATTGGCGCCTCTATACTTTGTTTTACATCTTGTGTTTTAAGTAGTACTATTCTTAGCACTTTAATCCTTGTAACTCCCCCTATTGGGGGAGTTCTATACGGCCTGCATGATTACCCTCACCAAATATAACAACAAGACATGCGGTCTGGGACCCATGGTAACTAGGTTGTGTTAAGTAGTACTGTTCTTATTAGTTTAATACCTGTTACTCACCCTATCGGGGGAGGTCTATATGGCCTGCATGATTACCCTGACAAAATATAATAATAAGACATGCGGTCTGGGACCCATGGTAACTAGGTTGTGTTTTAAGTAGTAATATTCATAGCACTTTAAAGGCTGTGACACACTGCAAGCAATGCGGCGCGAGGCAAAGCAGCTGCTTTGCTCCGCGTCGCATCGCTTCTGAAGTTCAAATATTTCATCTCTGAGCGCTTAGCTACGCGACCTGACGCAGCAGAGTGCTCAGAGATGAAAAGGCAAGACACACTGAGCGCGCACAGCTGCATCTACACGCTGCGCGTCGCTCTGCTTGCAGTGTGTCACAGGCTTAATCCCTTCTACTCCCCCTATCGGGGGAGGTCTATACGGCCTGCCTAATTACCCTCACCAAATATAACAACAAGACATGTGGTCTGGGACTCATGGTAACTAGGTTGTGTTAAGTAGTACTGTTCTTATTAGTTTAATACCTGTTACTCACCCTATCGGAGGAGGTCTATATGGCCTGCATGATTACCCTGACAAAATATAATAATAAGACATGTGGTCTGGGACACTAATGTTACACCAGATGTAAGTGGTGGAAAAAAGAGCTATTAATCACACTATATGATGTGGGCCTGACACACAGGCCTGATGGAAAATGAAATTAGATTACACTAGCAAAAGGATTTTAAAGTTTTTTTTTTAAAATTTACACTAATGATTGTTAAGCAGATATCAGTGGTGGCACAGAGCAATTAACCACAGTCTATGCTGTGTGAGCCTGACACACAGGCCTTATAGAAAATGAAATTAGATCACACTAGCAAAATGATTTAAAAGTTTTTTAAAAATTTACAATAATGTTAAGCAGATATGAGTGGTGGCTGGCACAGCAATTAACCACAGTATATGTTGTGTGAGACTGACACACAGGCCTGATAGAAAATGAAATTAGATTACACTAGCAAAAGGATTTTAAAGTTGTTTTTTTTTTTTAAATTTACACTAATGATTGTTAAGCAGATATCAGTGGTGGCACAGAGCAATTAACCACAGTCTATGCTGTGTGAGCCTGACACACAGGCCTTATAGAAAATGAAATTAGATCACACTAGCAAAATGATTTAAAAGTTTTTTGTTTAAATTTACACTAATGTTAAGCAGATATGAGTAGTGGCTGGCACAGAGCAATTAACCACAGTAAATGCTGTGTGAGCCTGAGACACAGGCCTGATAGAAAATGAAATTAGATTACACTAGCAAAATTATTTACATTTTTTAAAAAAAAAAATTAAAATAATGTTAAGCAGATATGAGTGGTGGCTGCTGGCACAGCAATTAACCACAGTATATGCTGTGTAAGCCTGACACACAGGCCTGATAGAAAATGAAATTAGATTACACTAGCAAAATGATTTGAAAGTTTTGTTGCTTAAATTTACATTAATATTAAGCAGATATCAGTGGTGGCACTAATCACAGTATATGCTGTGAGCATCACACACAGGCTGAAAGCCAGGCAAATGCAAATAAAATTACAAATTAAAAAAAAAAAAAAAACGACTGAAGTGGTGCTGTCCTTACAGCAGAGAGTAGATGAGTCCTTCAGGACTGTAATGGACACTAAATACACTAGCCTAGCTATCTATTTCCCTATAATGTCAGCAGCAGCAACACTAAAGCTCCTCTCACTAAGAAAGCAAGATCGTAATGAATCTAAAATGGCTGCTGCCCAGGAGCTGGGAGCGTCTGTGAGGGAGTGTCTGCTGCTGATTGGCTCAAATGTGTCAGAAGGCTGTGAGATACAGGGTCAAAGTTTCCTCAATGATGACGAATAGGGAGCAGATCGAACATCGCATATGTTCGCCCGCAGCGGCAAATGCGAACAAGCTATGTTCGCCGGGAACTGTTCACTACATCACTATTAAGGAGCAGCGGTCTTACGACCGCTGCTTCTTAACTTATGTTTCCAGCGATCTGGAAATTATGGGGGTAGATTGCAGCAACCACTGCTTGTTAAATCTACCCCTATAACTTGTCCATCTGAGGCGGCAGACAGAAATCAACCCGATCGAATACGATCAGGTTGATTGACACCTCCTGCTAAAGGCTCGCACATTAATAAATTGACCTCCAAGAATGTATTCCAGATACAAGATACATTAATTATGTTTCACATAGCTAAATTAAACATTGCCAAAAATAGTTTGAGCAAGTCAAAATATTTTATATTCAAATCTAACATTTGACTTTTTACTTAAAATCTCATTATACTAGAATATAAAGACATCTGTCAAATAATTAGATACTTATGAAACTAACTGTTGGAAGAGAAACAGTAAAATGTATTTTAATACCCAAATCACATTTGTGACCTTACTAACCTTTTTTAAATATGTTACAACATCCTTCAGCAGTAGTTCATCATATTTCCATTTCAAGGTGGTGCAAATGCTGTGCATATTCACAAATTCCTTTGTGTAAATGCATTGACATAATCACAACTTCCTTCATGCAACATGAAACTTATAAGGTGGGCAGGTTTTATCAATAACCTAGTGGGGAAAAAAAGAGGAAAACCTATAATTATAATTATTCTGGCATTAGTGACTGGGAAATTCTAGTTTTTAGTTTTTACTTAAAGGGATATGAAACCCAATTTTTTTATCTCATGATTCAGATAGAGAATGTAATTTTAAGCAACCTTCTAAGCTTTACCTATTATCAATTTTTCTTTATTCTCCTGGTATCTTTATTTGAAAAAGCAGGACTGTAAGTTTAGGAGCTGGCCCATTTTTGTTTCACCACCTGGGTAGCACTTGCTGATTGGTGACTAAATGTAATACAAATGTTTCCCCTTTCCCCAACAGACTTCAACAGAGTAATACCACTTTAGAGGATAGCTCAAAACCAGAAATATTTCTCCAACCGCAGGGTGCATGATACTTAGGGACACCTTAGGCACACAATCTGATGTTACAAGTGGTTGGTAAAAAAAAAATACCAGGGAATCTTAACACACCCAAACTTTATTTTTTGCACCCTATACCTTAAATAAAAAAACACAGGGTATCCTCTTATCACTCACATTAATTGGTGAGCTAAAATCGAGCTGTAAAATGTAACACTTCTGGAGACTTGAAGTAAAGTGTTGATGCTTGAATTTATACATAAAAAATTACATGTACAATATAGTTAAAGAAAATATTTCACTCATATTTATAAATATCAAATATAAAAATCAAGCAGGTAGATTACGAGTTGTGCGTTCGTATTCTAAATTGCCATTTCAGCATTAAAACAGCAACGCAGCCATTACGAGTCTTGTCGGTATAGCTGTACCACAAGCCTTTTAGACTGTAATGCAACGTCAATCCCGCACTCCAAAAAATGACATTTTTTCATGAGATTTCCATAGCGCTGTCATTACGAGTTTTGCGAAGAGGCTAAAAAGCTTGCGTTACACCCTATACCGACACAATCCGTACCGCCATCTGAGAGCAGTAGTTATGAGTTTTACGCAACAAAACTGTTACACAAAACTCATAACTAAACTGTTAAAAACTACACTAACACCCATAAACTACCTATTAACCCCCAAACTGAGGTCCTCCTGCATCGCAAACACTATATTAAACCATTACGAGTCTTGTCGGTATAGCTGTACCACAAGCCTTTTAGACTGTAACGCAACGTCAATCCCGCACTCCAAAAAATGACATTTTTTCATGAGATTTTCATAGCGCTGTCATTACGAGTTTTGCGAAGAGGCTAAAAAGCTTGCGTTACACCCTAAACCGACACAATCCGTACCGCCATCTGAGAGCAGTAGTTATGAGTTTTACGCAACAAAACTGTTACACAAAACTCATAACTAAACTGTTAAAAAGTACACTAACACCCATAAACTACCTATTAACCCCCAAACCAAGGTCCTCCTGCATCGCAAACACTATATTAAACTTATTAACACCTAATCTACCGCTCCCGACATCGCTGCAACTAATAAAATTCATTAACCCTTATGCCGCCGCTCCCTGACATCATCGCCACTATACTAAAGTTATTAATCCCTATTCCCCCACTCCCCATCATTGCCCACACTGTATAAAAGTATTAACCCATATTCTGCCGCTCCCCAACATCGCCGCCACTAAATAAAGTTATTAACCCCTAAAACCTCTGGCCTCCCACATCACTACCATTAAATAAGCCTATTAACCCCTAAACCACCAGCCCCACACATCGCTAAATAATAATTAAACTATTAACCCCTAAACCTAACAACCCCAATTACATTAAAATTACAAGAACCCTATCTTAAAATAAATAAAAACTTACCTGGGAAATTAAAAAAAAAACCTATGTTTAAACTATAATTTAAACTAACATAACTATTTGACTAAAATTAAAGTAACTACTAATTAAATTAAATAAATTACTCATTAAAAAACCTAACCCTCCTAAAAAATTAAATCTACAATAACAAAAAAATAAAAAATACTAAATTACAAAAATAAAAAATACTAAAGTACAAAAATAACAAACACTAAATTATGAAAAATAACAAAGGAAATTAAACAAAATAAAAACAATTACAACAAATCTAATAGCCCTATAAAAATAACAGGTACTCACAGTTGCTGAAGTCTTCAATCTTCATCCCAGCGGCTCCATTTTCATCTAGGTGGCTCCATCTTTATCCATTGAGGGACCGGCATCTTCTTCATCCCTGTGAGGTGGAGGTCCAGGCGAAGCTCCATTGATCCGACGTGGAGGTCCTCTTCATGCGATCGTCTGCCGCACACTGAGGATTCAAATGCAAGGTATCCCCTTGATATTACCATTGCATTCCTATTGGCTATTCGAATCAGCCAATAGGAATGAGAGCTGCTTAAATCCTTTTGGCTGATTTGAACAGCCAATAGGATTTTAGCAGCCCTAATTCCTATTGGCTGATTTAAAAATTTCAGCCAATAGGAATACAATGGTGGTTTTTAATGTTAGGGGGTGTTTATTTTTATTTTTTAGAAAAATATTTATTTCTTTAGGGCAATGCCTTTTAAGGGCTATTGGTAGTTTATTATAGATTAGGTTTTTTTATTTTAGGGTGGATTTTTTAAAATGGGGGTATTAGAATAGGAATAATTTTTATTATTTTGGATAATTCGTTTGTTATTTTGTGTATTTTTTTTTTTTCTTTTTGGGGTTTGGGGGTGGGGGTTTGTATACTGTTAGGCAGTGTTAGAAAATGAGCTGATTTCTTTAGGGCAAAGCCCTACAAAAAGCTGTTTTAAGGGCCTACAAATGTCCTTTTTAAGGGCCCTTGGTAGTTTATTATAGATTAGGGTTTTTTATTTTGGGGTGTTTTTTTTTTTAAACAGGGTATTAGAATAGGAATCATTTTTATTTCAAAACTCGTAATGGCAGTGCTATGGAGGGTGAAATAATGCAACTTGTATTGCTTTTGTTTTGCAACCCTCTATAGTGCAAAACTTGTAATCTAGGTGAAGGTATATTATTTAAAAATATGTTTTAACAGTAATTTAAAAGGATAAGGTTTATGATCTGGTGATTGACCCGGAAGGGCTCAAAGATGTATATGTATGTGTGTATGTGTGCATGTATGTATGTTTGTATGTTTTTATGTATGTATGTATGTATGTGCATGTGCATGTGTGTGTATATATATATATATATATATATGTTGATTGCAGTAGCCATGTTAGTCCAGAGATTTAGATATCAAAATAACAAGAGTATTGCATTGAGCAATGATACTTTTTTTATTGGACTAACTATACATTTATAAGTTGACAAGCTTTCGGAAGAGTTCCTTCCTTTATCAAGTCTGAAGCAATACTGACCAATTCAATGGAATTTACAGATTATATCTTAAAACACAGAATAGCTAAGAAGACAGAAAGTGCAGGGAGAGGAGGAGGTGTCGTAAAAATCATGAGGGGGGCTTAGGTAACAGGCAGACAGTGTCCAGTGTAGGAGAACAGACAGGGGAAATATATAGCTACACATAGAGCATATACTGACATAAAGTTATATATCAACATTGAATCAATATCTATAAAGATGTGAAATTGTATATACAGGGGGAGTACAAAAGTAAAAAAAAAAAAGACAAAAGTGTGGACATAGGCTTACCTGTGTACCTATGTATAAAGAATGTGGAATATACAATGTAATTGACTAAATGAAAGTATATTACAAAAATTTTTGATAATGTGTTAAGAATCCAGAGTCCACATTTAGTCCAGAATTAAACAGGTTGAAGTGCATTATCATTTTCATTTCAAAGGTTTCTCTTTCCATGGTGTTTTTGAAGTTGCCTCTGAGAATTTTGATTTTGAGGTTTTGGATGGAGTGGTCAGGTTGGGTGAAATGGTGACCAACAGGGGTGCAGTATTTTGTTTCACAGTGGTTTTTGATTGAGTGTCTGTGTAAGTTCATTCGAAGGTGCAGTTTTTGGCTTGTTTCTCCAATATAGCATCCCATTTCACATGCAGTGCAATGTATCATGTATACCACATTTGCAGATATACATGAATATGCCCCTTTAATGTTGTAAGATTTATTATTGTGATTTGCTGTGCTGCTTTCACAAACGTGTTGACACAGTTTGCAGAGTGCTTTATAGCAGCACTTGGTTCCATTCTGAGTGTTCTTTTTCTCAAGGGGTAGCTTCCTATGTACCAATTTCTGTTTTAGGTTAGGTGGTTGTCTGTATGCCAGGATTGGGGGTTTTGGAAAGATTTTTTTGAGTGTGGGATCCTCTAAGAGTAGTGGCTGTAAGTCTTTTATGATTTTTCGTATCCCTTCCACAGCAGGGTTGTATTTGACTACTAGTGGGATACGTGATATGTTTTTCTTCTCCCTGTATTGTAGTAAGTGTTCACGTGGAGTATTGAGGGCAGAGTTAATTTTTTTATTTATAATCCTTGTTTTGTAACCTTTTTCTCTGAATGATTGGGACAGTGTGATGAGGTGTTTGTCACGGTCCTTGGTATCTGAGCAAATTCTGTGGTATCTTGTAGCCTGACTGTAGATTATGGATTTTTTAATGTGATTGGGGTGGGAGCTGGAGCTGTGGAGGTAGCTGCATCTATCTGTTGGTTTCCTGTATACAGATGAGTGCAGTTTGCCATTTGTGATGGATATTGTTGTATCCAGGAAGCTGACACAGTCTCTAGAAAAGTTCATTTTAAGCTTGATTGATGCATGAAATATATAAAAAACTTAAGAAATAATGAAAATATTACCATTAAGCCTGCGGACAAGGGAGGAGCAGTGGTGATCATGAATACACAGGACTACATCACAGAGGGAAATAGACAATTATCAGATCAAACTTACTACAAAAAACTGGAAAAGGACCCCACCCAGGAATACACTTTGCAACTTCGAAAAATAATTAAAACATTCCCTAAACACACACAACATAAACTGGACAAACTGGTGCCCTCTAACCCTAGCATAGGGACATTCTACATGCTCCCAAAAATCCACAAACCAGGGAACCCAGGAAGACCAATAATAACAGGCATGGACACTCTGACTGAGCAACTATCGGGCCTAGTGGAGAATATTCTTAAGCCATTAGTTATTAACACCACTAGCTTTATAAAAGACACCACTGATTTTCTTAAAAAAATCAGCCAGATAACAGAATTGCCAGAGGATACTATACTTGTGACAATGGATGTGGAGTCCCTGTACAGCAATATTCCACATAAAGATGGTATTGATGCCTGCTTAAACTTTCTTTCCTCCAACAGCCCTAACCAGACATATAGTGCTTCTACAGTCAGTAAACTTACAGAATTTATACTTACTCACAATTATTTCATCTTCAACCACTCCATCTACTTACAAACCATGGGAACAGCCATGGGCACCAAATTGGCACCACAGTATGCAAACCTCTTCATGGCTGACTTAGAGCAGAGATTCCTAGCCGCTCACCCTCACAAACCCTTCAAATACTTTCGCTACATCGATGATATTTTCATCATATGGACAGAAGGAGAAAAAAACCTTGAACATTTTCATAAATCATTTAATCTATTTCATGCATCAATCAAGCTTAAAATGAACTTTTCTAGAGACTGTGTCAGCTTCCTGGATACAACAATATCCATCACAAATGGCAAACTGCACTCATCTGTATACAGGAAACCAACAGATAGATGCAGCTACCTCCACAGCTCCAGCTCCCACCCCAATCACATTAAAAAATCCATAATCTACAGTCAGACTACAAGATACCACAGAATTTGCTCAGATACCAAGGACCGTGACAAACACCTCATCACACTGTCCCAATCATTCAGAGAAAAAGGTTACAAAACAAGGATTATAAATAAAAAAATTAACTCTGCCCTCAATACTCCACGTGAACACTTACTACAATACAGGGAGAAGAAAAACATATCACGTATCCCACTAGTAGTCAAATACAACCCTGCTGTGGAAGGGATACGAAAAATCATAAAAGACTTACAGCCACTACTCTTAGAGGATCCCACACTCAAAAAAATCTTTCCAAAACCCCCAATCCTGGCATACAGACAACCACCTAACCTAAAACAGAAATTGGTACATAGGAAGCTACCCCTTGAGAAAAAGAACACTCAGAATGGAACCAAGTGCTGCTATAAAGCACTCTGCAAACTGTGTCAACACGTTTGTGAAAGCAGCACAGCAAATCACAATAATAAATCTTACAACATTAAAGGGGCATATTCATGTATATCTGCAAATGTGGTATACATGATACATTGCACTGCATGTGAAATGGGATGCTATATTGGAGAAACAAGCCAAAAACTGCACCTTCGAATGAACTTACACAGACACTCAATCAAAAACCACTGTGAAACAAAATACTGCACCCCTGTTGGTCACCATTTCACCCAACCTGACCACTCCATCCAAAACCTCAAAATCAAAATTCTCAGAGGCAACTTCAAAAACACCATGGAAAGAAAAACCTTTGAAATGAAAATGATAATGCACTTCAACCTGTTTAATTCTGGACTAAATGTGGACTCTGGATTCTTAACACATTATCAAAAATTTTTGTAATATACTTTCATTTAGTCAATTACATTGTATATTCCACATTCTTTATACATAGGTACACAGGTAAGCCTATGTCCACACTTTTGTCTTTTTTTTTTAACTTTTGTACTCCCCCTGTATATACAATTTCACATCTTTATAGATATTGATTCAATGTTGATATATAACTTTATGTCAGTATATGCTCTATGTGTAGCTATATATTTCCCCTGTCTGTTCTCCTACACTGGACACTGTCTGCCTGTTACCTAAGCCCCCCTCATGATTTTTACGACACCTCCTCCTCTCCCTGCTCTTTCTGTCTTCTTAGCTATTCTGTGTTTTAAGATATAATCTGTAAATTCCATTGAATTGGTCAGTATTGCTTCAGACTTGATAAAGGAAGGAACTCTTCCGAAAGCTTGTCAACTTATAAATGTATAGTTAGTCCAATAAAAAAAGTATCATTGCTCAATGCAATACTCTTGTTATTTTGATATATATATATAAATATATATATATATATATATATATATATATATATATATATATTGTTAGTATATGGCCGGGTTATAATGCAATATATTTAATAATTATTCTTTAAAACAAACCCCCAATAAAATGCATATACGAAACAATTAGAATCATTGAATTATATTAATAGCAACCAGATATGAATCAAACTATACAAGCTTAAACTGTTATAAACTGCTTAAACTGTTAAACAATATTCTATACAAAGATCATAAAAATATACCTTTACAAATTACCTTATTCACAATAATCTCCCAAATCAGAATTGCATTAAAATATCACAATGAGATACCAAGGTATGGTTTATTAACTTCCAGACAAATATAATTAAGCTACTTAGTCCACAAATGATTCTATATAACTCTAATTAAAACACCAGAAGTTATATATATTCTTAATGCAAACAGCCAGTTTATATGCCAATTTATCTGAGCTGTTATAAATTCTTATTTATCTACAATAAGGTAAATCCTAAAATATATCTATATAGCTGCAATCTTACTATAGTCTTAAAATACCTTTGTCTAAAATATTAAAAATATAGAACAGTCATACATCACCAACCTGAACAAATTAAATGTTTCAATTTTTCTCCGATAAGTCCAATTTCACCTCATAAATTAAAGAGGTAAATTTTTGCAAGATGGATGAGAATTAAGCCCAGATTTACACGTCAGAGTCTGGATTCCAATGCAACAGTTTGTCAGTCAAAAACTCAGCAGCAGCCAGCCCTTTTCCTTTCTCTTGCCTGAGGATATATCACGCAATATAACCCCACCCATTTTTATTCTAATCATCAGTGAAATTGGGATGATAGGCCTCCCTGATCGTTTTTTGGGAGACGCCTCCCTGATTGGCTACTGGAAATTTTCATTTTCAACAGTCAAATGCCTTTTGGCGTAAAATTGGATTTAGGCCATCTGGGGCAGCACAGACAAACAGTTTCTTTTTTAACACTGCTACAGTAAACTATATCATTTAATTTTATATTTAATATGCTCACCACTTCTTGTATTAATAAGTCACATGTTTAATATACATGGACCATATTGTGCCATATTTTCTAATTATTTTAATATGAAACATCAGTATTATTTCTAGCATCATACTAGTATCATCTTAAAATGCATTTAAAGTTGCATTTGATTATTTTCTAATATTCATAAAAACACAGCATATTTCACATTCAGTACACCTCTTTCTGAGTGCATAAAAAATATGACACAATTTATGAGACAACCACACGTATATTTGTCAGATGCCTGAAAAATAAAAATAATAGATTATTAATTCTTAAAATAAATTGGATATTTGAAATTGATTGTATAGCTATTTGTTCAATACAGCAAACATTTATCCAATATAGTATCAGTTTCAGATCAATATATATATATATATATATATATATATATATATATATGACAAAAAGCAGAAAAAAACAGGTGCTACAAACTATTAGACTAGAAACAAATAGGGACTAGGTCACAAAAACTTTCCCCAGAACAGTAACCAGAAAACTAAGCTGCTATCCCTTTAAGGGAAAAGAGAACTGGAGCAAAACTCCAGTAAACACTTTCCCAAAGGAAAAATTGGAAATGTAGAGGAACAAAAGGGAAGATAGTGCTGGTTCTGTAGTATCAAATATATATGTACAGTGTAAAGAAATAGTAAATATATACTCTTAAAGATAAATGCACATAATGAAACAGCAGGTATTAACAGCAGTACAAAGACCCATATAGTTACATATATGAACTGGTAACGTGTTTAAATTCAATCCTGATGAATACAGCTGCAGTTCAAACTTACAATGCAATGGTGTACTCGTATGGAAATCCGCTCCTCTCGCAGAGTGTGACGAGATATTCAAATCATTGACAGGATTCTGTATTTCTTCTGTCCTTCGAATATATAATCTTTTTGGAGTATGGTAGATCTCCCCAGGAGTGTATATGAAAAGAAAGAAGCCGCAATACAGTGTGATAACGTTTAAAAATATGATACAATTTATTCACATGAAAAACACACACTATTAGAATGCCTGCTTACATTAGTTAACCTCAAAGTAGTGATGTCCCAAACTGTTTGCCCGCGAACGGTTCACAGCGAACATAGCTTGTTCGCGTTCGTGTTTGTGGGCGAACACATGGTGATGTTCGATCCGCCCCTATGTGTCATCATTGTGGAAACTTTGACCCTTTATGTCACAGCCGCCTGACACATTAGAGCCAATCAACATCAGACACTCCCTCACAGACACTCCCAGCTACTCGGAATCCGCCATTTTAGACTCATAACGACCTTGCTTTCTTAATAAGAGGACGTGTTTTGTTTTTGCTCCTGACATTAATAGGAAAAACATAGCTAGGCTAGTGTATTTACAGTCCAGAAGGACTCCACTCATCTCTGCTGCAAGCACAGCACCCCAAAAAGCCCTTTTTAGGGCTATATTTCGTGACGTTTTTTTTTTTTTTCTTTTTTTTTTATTAGCATTTGCCTGGCTTTCAGCTGTGTGTTTAAGGCTCACAGCATATGCTGTGACTACTGCCACCACTGATATCTCCCTAACAACATTAGTTTAAATTTAACTAACCCAAAAATATAATTATTTTTCTAGTGTAATTTTTTTTCATTTTCTATCAGGCCAGTGTCACACAGCATATACTCTGGTTCATTGCTCTGTGCCAGCCAGCAGCCACCAGTGTTAATATCCGTTTATAACATTATTTTAAATAAAAAAATAAATAAAACAATTTTGCTAGTGTAATCTAATTACATTTACTATCATGCCTGTGTCTGTCAGGCTCACTCAGCATTAATATACCTCTTTTTTTCAGTCTTTTGGTTAATTGGTCTGTGCCAGGCAGCCACCCAGCACTCATATCTATTCTCCTTAACCTTAATTTAAATATAAAAAAAAAAAAAAAGTTTAAATTTGTTTGCTAGTGTAATCTAATATAATTTTCTATCCGGCCTGTGTGTTTTGCTGACATAGAGAGCCTACTGTGTTTACTTGCTGCCCTCCCTAGTCTATGAGCCACGACTCATATGTGTTTAACCTTTTTTTAATTTCCCCCCAAAAAATAATTTCAATCATTTTTCTAGTGTAATCTAATAGTATTTTCTATCAGGCGTGTGTGTATCCGACTTACAGAGCCTACTGTTTTTAATAGCTGCCCTTCCAAGGCTATCAGCCACGACTCATATGTATGTGCTTAACCTTTTTCTTAAAATTTCCAAAAAAAAGTCTTTAAATCATTATGCTAGTGTAATCTAATTGTATTTTCTATCAGGCCTGTGTCTAACTGTCTATCTGACTTACACAGCATACTGTTGTTATAATTGCTGCCCTACGTAGCAGCCAGCCAGTGCGACCACTCAAAGAGTCATATGTGCATTGTACTTCTTAACATAATTTTAATATTAAAATCTAAAATTTTAAAATATTTTGCTAGTGTAATGTAACTTAATTTTCTATCAGTCCTGTGTTTTTGTCACTTACACAGCATACTGTGTTAAATTGCTGCCCTACCTACCATCCACAACTTCATATCTGCCAGCCTGTCTGCCAGGCCCAAGTAGCCAATTAGTGGCACCAATCACAATTCTTGTAACAGTAATTTAAAAAAAAAATCATAATTTTTTGGACTGCAAATATTCAGTCTCCTAGTGCAATTGAATTTCATTTACCTCCTGCCTGCCACTGCCAGCCTTTTGTGCCAGGCCGTCTAGCCAACTATTTACACCAATCATAATTGTTGTCACAGACAGTATAGTTATTAATTTAAATAAAAAATTTTTTTAGTGTTGATCTTAATCCTCAGTTTGCTCGTGCCTTTGAATTGCACTTTTCTACAGCCTTCCAAGCCTGTGTGCCAGGCCTACTTAAAAAATATTTACACCAATCATATTTGTTGTGACAGTATTCTAATAATTAAAAATTAAAATTTTTGGTAATAGTTGCTGTGATTTGAATCCTCAGTTTGCTGGTGCCATTGAATAGCACTTTCCTCCTGCCTTGCAGCCTGCTGTGAGCCAGGCCGACCTAGCCAATTGTTGTCAGCAATCATATTTCTGTTAACAGTATTGCAAAAATTGTCAATCATCACTGTTTAGACTGTCAGTAATCAGTCTCCTAGTGTCCTTGAATTGCATCTACCTCCTGCCTGCCATCCTTTTGTGCCAGGCCGTTTTTCCAACTATTTACACCAATCCTAATTTTTGGTCACAGTATAGTTACTAATTAAAATTAAAAAAAAAATCTTGATTGTTGATGATCTTAATCCTCAGTTTGCTCGTGCCCTAGAATTGCACTTTTCTACAGCCTTCCAAGCCTTTTTTTTGGGTTTGGGTGCAGCTAATCATGAAGGCCAGATAGACCTGCCACCATTTGGTGTTGTAACAGGTATGAAACTGCAAAGAACAGTACTACTTAACATAACCTACTTACCATGGGTCCCAGAGCATATGTTTGGTTGTTATATTTTGTAAGGGTAATCATGCAGGCCATATAGACCTCCACCAATAGGGTGAGTATGAGTAACAGCTATTAAAATGCAAAGGACAGTACTAATTAACACAACATAGTTACCATGGGTCGCAGACCAAGAGCAGATGTCTTATTATTATATTTTGTATGGGTAATCATCCAGGCCGTATAGACCTCACCAAATAGGGGGAGTTACAGAGATTAAAGTGCTAAGAATGGTAGTACTTAAAACACAACCTAGTTAAAATAGGTAGCAGACCACATGTCTTATTATTATAATTTTTCAGGGTAATCTGGCAGGCTATATAGAACACCCCCGATAGGGGGGGGAACAGGGATTAAAGTGCTAAGAAAAGTACTAATTAACACAAGCTAGTTGGGTCCAAGAACGCATGTTTGATTATTAGAATTTATTAGGTTAATTATATATCTAACAAATCTATCTATTTCTCTTCTATCGATTCTATCTAACTATCAATCTATGTATATCTATCTATCCTATCAATCTATCTTCTGTCCGGGATGTTTTGAGACAGCCACTTTGGGAATGTTAGTTGATTTAGACCCATTATGGCTTAAAAGCAGACTCTGCATAAACTATGCAATTTTCCATGGGAGTTTTGCCAGGGATCCCCCCCCAGCATGCGACAGTCCAGGTGTTAGTACCCTTGAAACAACTTTTCCATCACTATTGTGGCCAGAAAGAGTCCTTGTAGGTTTTAAAGTTCACCTGCCTATTGAATTCAATTGAGTTTGCGAACAATACCGGAAGTTCGAGTCCGCCGTTCACGAACCGAAAATTTTAGGTTCGCGACATCACTACCTCAAAGTAGTATGAGGTATTTTAAAGGCTGTTTCAGAGATTGTACATACAAATAATAATCGCTCTCTATGTATGCCGGGTTAAAATCCAAACGTCAGCCTCAAATGTCCACAGCAGCAGAAGTAACAAACCGGATCCTCCGGTGTTCAGATACAGTTCATATGTCTAACGTGTTTCAAAGGATTTCTGCAATAGTTCCTTCTTCTTCAGAGACTTCAGATTAAATGAGCGGCTCTCCTCTTTTCAAACCACATATCTCGGTCTTTGGGCAATTTGGTAGCTGTGCTTTTATTGGCTGCAGCACACACACCTCTCTCTTACATCAATTTGGTAGCTGCACTTCCATTTGCTACAGCACACACACCTCTTTCCTCTATCAGGGCGTCATCGTAATTAGCTAATTCTCAGAGTGTGTAATATTCTAGTGCGGTTTTGCAGCTACATTCGCCTATTGACTAATACTGGGGGACCTCAATCATTTTTACATGTTTTTGAGAATACATGAATATTCTTAACTTACAAAAATATTAATTAAATACTGTTTAGTCAGAGTTTGAATATAAATTTGAATAAAAATAACAATAACGTAAGTTGTCTGTGTATTGTAAAAAATAGATGTTTACAAATCCAATTTATTCCTACTGGATTATGCCGCTAGGTCAATGTCTTTATTAAGACTATGTGGTGTGAGGGTATTCATAGTGTGTATTTAACATGTTTCTTTTTTTCTTAATGCAATTGTTCTATTTACCCCACGTTTGTGAGCTTTAACATGTTCAATTATAGTTCCCTTCAGACATTTTGGATCTTTGCTGTGTAAATTCTTAAAGTGCAGGGATAGGTTATGTGATTTTTCACCTGCAGTGATATTGGTTAGATGTTCTAATAACCTCTTCTTGTAAGGTCTAATAGTCCGTCCAATATACTGCAAATTGCAACTACACTGTAACATACATACTACGTATTTAGTTTTACAGTTACATAGTGTCTTTAATTCAAACTCCTTCCCTGTACTGCAAGACTTGAATTTTTTTGCTGGCTTACTTCCGCTGAAATGATGAATGCATGCTTCAAAGTTTTTTCTATTACATTTATAAAAAGCTTCAGAATGTTTTCCTAGCCAGTTTGAATTATTTGTTACATTAGTTCTTAATTGGCTAGGTGTCAGAATGGATTTTAGATTTTTATTTTTCTTATATATTACTTTCGGATTCTCCCTTGTTATTTTTTTTAGAAACTCATCTTTTTTTAAAATGTTCTAATGTTTTCTTAGGATACTATTCATTTCTTGGGCACCTTCATTATATGTAATTACTAAACTACAAGATGTATAATTATGTAAATTATCCCTAATTTTTTCTTTTAAAAGTGTGTCTCTTGGGATTATTCTTGTTTTTTGTCTGCCTGTTCTAGGATTTTATGTTTGTAACCCTTTTTCTCAAATTTCCTCTTCAATTCTATAGATTCTCGTTCGTAATCCTCCATTTTTGAACAGTTACGACAGATTCGTTGAAATTGTCCAAAAGGGATATTTTTTATACACTTTGGATTATGGCCACTATTAGCATTTAAGTAACCATTACTATCAGTTTCTTTTTTGTATAATTTTGATAAGATGTTATTACCTTCCTGAAAGAACACTAAGTCTAAAAACTCTATATCCCTTTGGTCTGTTTTTTTTTTTTTTTCATAAAAGAGAGATTAAAATCATTTTTACTAATAAAAGTGATAAAATCCTCTAAAATTTCATTTGTGCCTGACCAAATTAAAATGATGTCATCAATAAATCTACCCCAATAAACAATATGGGGTAAAAAAGGATTATTTTCCCAGATTTGGGTTTCCTCCCATGCCCCCATATATTAAATTGGCATAACTGGGGGCAAAACAGGTGCCCATTGCGGTTCCACCTGTTTGTAAGTAAAATTGATCTTTAAAAATGAAAAAAAAAATTCTAAAATAAATTTGATTGAATCTATTAAAAATATTTGTTTGTCAGGTTCTATATCAGTAAGTTTATTAAACCAAAATTTCATTGCCTCCATGCCCTTATTGTGTTGTATATTGGTGTAAAGGACTCTAACATCTAAAGTGGTCCACAGATAATTTGATTCTCATCTAACATTTGATATTTTATTTTATTGTATCTGTGGAATCTTTTAGATAAGATTTTAGTAACAGAACCAGGGGTTGTAAAAAAGTGTCAAAAAATTCTGTACCAAACACTATAGGTCTCCCCGGTGGCTTTTCTATATTTTTATGCACTTTAGGCAAATGGTAAAAAATGGCTATTGATGGGTTTTCGTCTTTTAAAAAATGAAATTCATTTTCATTTAAAAAAATTACTCAATTTTGCAGTATAAATTAATTCTGAATATTCATTTAAAAAAGTTTTTGTTGGGTCTCCTTGGATTTTTTGTTTGTAGCCTTATCCTCCAATAGACATAGTGCTTCTGTCACATAATCAGTGTTTTCTTGTATGACAATACCCCCTCCCTTATCTGGTCTGCCTCCTGGAAGACAATTAATGGGTCTTCCTGTAGATTTTTAAAAATGATTTTTCTCTTATGTTCAGATAATTTTTCTTAATCCTATAGTTTTTACAGAATTTATCTAAATATTATAGAACACAGGTATAAAGTTTCCCTTAGCTTTTTACTGGGAAATGTGTAGAAATTGGTTTAAAACTAGTATGGACAGCATACGATAATGTTGCTTTTTCATCATTATCTTCCTCTATATTTGTATTTAGTTCCTGGAGGGTAATTAAAGCCTCCAGGTCAGAATCAGTTAATGAATGTGTATTGTAATCGTTTAAAGCTTTTTGAACCTCTTTTTTTTTATTTTCAAAATGACATTTTAGAGTAAGTTTTCTAGTATATTTATTTAAGTCTATGAAAATTTCAAATGAATTTGGCCCCTTAGTGGGGGCAAAAGATAGCCCTTTATTTAGAACACTAATTTCCTCTGTTGAAAAGGTTCTATTTGAGAGATTAAATTTTTTTGTCTCCAAAAAGATATCCTTTTCACACCTAGATATTGCGATCTAGGGATCTTATTCTTTGCCGTCCTTTTTCCCTTTCCTCCTCTACATCCTCTCTGCCTCTTTTTGTTTATCTTTAATCTCTTTGATTCCATTCCAGGAGTAGGGGAGTTAATTGCTGATTTTCGATTGGTGCAGTGTTCCCTTTCTGGGTCTTTCTTTGTGGTGGCACCAGAAAATATGTATTATCAGTATTTGGGTTTCTATTAATATGGACTGGAGTCCTTATTTCTCTATTAGATTGATAATGAGGATAACTGTTTTCATCTTGATGGTTCCAATTGGACCTATTTCTATTTCCAGTTTGTTGATAATGGCTACTATTTACTGTTCTATGTTGATTATAATGGGGTCTTGTACCCTGGTAATTCCCATTTAAACCTCTTTCTCTATTATAATGTGATGCATCCTCTCTATATGTACCAGATTATTTATTATTAAAGTGTCTATAATCATGTGTATTACCATAATGATTCTACTTTCTTCCCTGATGATTTCTATAGTCATATTTCTTCAATGTATTTAATTGTCTCCCATCTGTGTTATTATGATTATGCTGTCTGACTATATTGTTTCTCTTAGTTTCTGTGGGGGTATAGTTAGATTTTCTATTTGAAGAATCCGCCTTAAGTGATTCAATCCTATTTCTAGTTTTCTGTTGGAAATTTCTAAAGGTATGGCTCACGGAGAAGTCAGGAGAATGGAAATTGGACCAATTTGTACCTTGCTCCACTTGGTTTGGGTCCTCTCCCAGATCTTTCCATATCTCCTCATCCTCCATTTCCATATCTGTTTTGATCTACTTCATGTTCAAACCTCTATATCTTTTTTTGTTTTCCTTGTCTAATTCTATATAATAAACATCCCCTTTGGGGGGCGTGTCTGAACAGCGGCTAAGATGGCTGCTTTTCTTTATGGCTAAGGACAGGAGCTGGTGAATCCGCTATTTTCCGCTCCTTAGATTTGTTTTCTGAGTGCAACAATTTTACTCTGAGAAGTCTAGCAACTGTGGAGCAATTGAATACCCTTTATATGATATAACTTAGCCCGGGAGACCTAAATAGATGAAGTGCGTAGCGGAGGCTAGTTACTAACCTAGGCCTTCATCGCGCCCTCCCCATTTTCCTGTAGTAACAGGTGGAACAGCAGGATAAGCTGTATACTTTTAACCTGCTTTTGCTTTTGTGTGATAGCAGCTTCCTCCGTTCAATGTATGACTACTACCGATCACTCTAATCACATCATGGAATATATATGCTTCAAAATGCAGAGCGTGTTTTCTAAGTTTGAAGCAGAGATGCTTCAGAGTATAAGAACATGTTCAGAGAGATGCCAGTCAACGGACATGCAAGACAGAGATATCCCACAATATCCCATACAACCAGAGACACATTTGGAACAGCAGCGCCCTACTACTTATGTTGAGGCACTATCTTGGGCTAACTTTCTATCTATCCCATCCCAAACATCAGCTAAGCCGTCTCAGCTCCCAGCATATATTATGAAGGCTGTGATCGACCCTCTAGAATGGAGCCTAAGTTTGTGGGACCGGAGAGATGACACAGAGGTCTTATACCGCAGCAGTACACTTTGTCATCCCAGCTTAATATGAAGTGGCATGCAGCTGGGGACCGAGATTGCACAGCAAAGAATGAGGAGTTCCCAATCGGAGTTGGAATATTGGAGATGGACTCCTCTATTTCCCCCCAACTCTCTTGGCAGCAGTGCATTGTGTGGGACAAGGTGGATGAGAAGAACTTTAACACATTGGCCATGTATGCTGCACGATCTTTCTGGCAGTTTGCCAGGAAAGAGAATAACACCAGTCTTTCAGCTCAAAAACTTGGAATAGGTTGACTTTACTAACTCTACTGGCCATGCATTTATTATATTCCAAGTACAAGTTGTTTTAATGTTTTTTTCAGTTGTTTCTCAATATTTTATTGGCAGGGTAAAAGGGAGACTTGCCTGTACTTTGTTCAACACATTTTTATTTTGTTTTACTGCTTATTCTATTTTGCTAACCTGTTTTAGGTGGATCAGGTGTTTAAGCCATATAGAAGTGTCATTATCTATTTGAAAAGGTTTGGTACTAACCTGTCAAGCTAGCTGGATGCCTTAAATATATATTTAAACATATGTTGTTTGTATCCCAGTTCGTTATAGTTCACACATTTGATATGAATATAGCCACTAGATGGCGCCAGCTACATAGTAGATAAAGCAGGATGAAGACATTTAAACTTCAAGCTGTTGCAAAGGCTGATACTTCTCCCTCCAGCTCCGGTATAGTACTATGTCTTCACTACCTTATTTAAGTCACTTAGCCATTAAGGTGTGAGGCAACTATCTGTGCTGCATTTTATATATGTTTCTATTTATAAAGGACTAGGTTTAGCTACAATATTTGGTATCCTCACCCTTGTTAGCTGTGGCTATTATAGAATGATATTCTGGTGACATCATTCCTTAAGCTTTCACTGAGCTGCTATATTATAAGCTAGTTTTAATGAATACAAAACAGTTCCCATTTTGTTGTTATGACTCCCCCACTTGGTACTTTGTGTATAATGGATATAACTCCATATAGTCCAGATTAAAATATAACTGTAACCTAGGAGGTCTATGAGAGGCCATTATATAACATTTGGACTAAGTTCTTTATTACAAATTACTTAAAAGTTTTCGAAGTTATATTAAGTGTTAGCAAAACTAAAGCTTAGATATATAAAGGGGAAAAAAAGGGGGCATGTTATTTGGGACCCAAAACTCACCCCCTCTATAGTAGTTGACCTTCTATAACTAGACTTGGCTCTGAAGCCCAAAAATGACCTCATATGACATCATGGGGGTACAATGAACATTGGGCACACTAGTTGTATTAATTATCTAGACTTCCTCTCTGTAAAGTATACTGTGGACTGAGGTTGCTTGAATATAAAATGTCCATAGAAAGCTCTCTTTTCCTACTATTATAGAAGTGTGTATTACAAACTATATCATAATTAGTGGAGGACTTGAATACTTGAATACCATCATAGCTGGTTATTGTGTTGTTTTGTGTTCAATTATATATTTTTAGCATATATCAAACCTACAATAAGTATGCTAGTTCATAAGCCAAGTTGTTTTCATTTGGGGCCCAAAAGTGGCCCATTTTGTTATATTATTTCTCCCCCCTAAAACTCCCTTCTCTGATTTAAATTATTTTCCAGAGGGTCCAAGAGTGGCCTCTATTTTCCTTTGAGGGAAATAATTTTATCTGTCTTTATAACATATCTTAAGGGGATAATCCTTTTTTTTCTCTTTAACTGGGCGATTAATTATGTGTCTATCTTAATATTCAATATGTATATTGTATTGTGATTCTCCTATGTTTTTGTAACTGAGATGCTACTTGCCTGTATCATTTTTATAACCTCAATAAAAAGTTAAAAAAACAAACAAACAAAAAACATCCCCTTTGAACATATTTAACTTAGTACTAATATATTTTATTTGTTCTGTGCACTGTTCTATCTTTTTGATTCTATACTTAATTACAATATTCATCAGCTTTACGGATATTTCTTCTAAAGCTGAATCCCATTCAGGGTGTAGTTCAATTTCTGTACTATCTATGATGGTAGTCTTTTCAATCTGTAGACCTTTGGGGATTATTTTGTAATTCATATATCTTTCCAAGCTATTACAATCATACCAATGAGTTAGCTGTTTTTTACATAATTTCTCTAATTTCTCAAATAGAGTTTTTGGATCTGTTAATTTGTAGTTATCCAAAAGGTTAATTGGATCCTCATTTATTGAGAGGTGTTTTTGTTTTTTACTGATATCAAAATAATCCCCATATTCAAACTCAGACATATTCAAGTGAGTGGAATACTATAAATTATTGATTTAAGGAAATAATGTAAACCTGTCATCTCATAAAAAGCAGCCCAGAGAGAAAGAGGAAAAATGGGACAAAAAGCGGAAAAAACAGGCGCTGCAAACTATTAGACAAGAAAAATAGGGACTAGGTCACAAAAACTGTCCCCAGAACAGTAACCAGAACCCTAAGCTGCTATCCCTTTAAGGGAAAAGAGAACTGGAGCAAAACTCCAGTAAACACTTTCCCAAAGGAAAAAATGGAAATGTAGAGGAACAAAAGGGAAGATCGCGCAGGTTCTGTAGTATCAAATATATATGTACAGTGTAAAGAAATAATAAATATATACTCTTAAAGATAAATGCACATAATTAAACAGCAGGTATTAACAGCAGTACAAAAACCCATATAGTGACATATGTGAACTGGTAACATGTTTAAATTCAATCCTGATGGATACAGCTGGAGTTCAAACTTACAGGATGAGACCTCAATCCTATGAGGTAAGGTATTGGCAATGCAATGGTGTACTCGTATGGAAATCCGCTCCCCTCGCAGAGTGTGATGAGATATTCGAATCACTGACAGGAATCTGTATTTCTTCTGTCCTTCTAATATATAATCTTCTTGGAGTATGGTAGATCTGGTAGAGAAAAAAAAAATATATGATATGGTAGAGAAAAATTGATTTTAAAAAATCTACAGGAAGACCCATCAATTGTCTTCCAGGAGGTAGATAATTGAGGGGGTATTGTCATACAAGAAAAAAATTATTATTTGACAGAAGCACTACGTCTATTGGAGGATATGGCTACAAACAAAAAAATCCAAGGAGTCCCAACAAAATTTTTTTTAAATGAATATACAGAATTAATTTATACTGCTAAATTGAGAATTTTTTTAAATGAAAATTAATTTCATTTTTTAAAAAAACCAAAACCCATCAATAGCAATATTTTACAATTTGTCTAAAGTGCATAAAAATATAGAAAAGCCACCGGGGAGACCTATAGTGTTGGGTATAAATTGCATTACATCAAAACTATCAGAATTTATTGACACTTTTTTACAACCCCTGGTTCCGTTACTAAAATCTTATCTAAAAGATTCCACAGATACAATAAATAAAATATCAAATATTAAAAAATAATCTGTGGACCACTTTAGATGTTAGTGCCCTTTACACAAACATACCGCACAATAATGGCATGAAAGCAATTACATTTTGGTTTAATAAACTTACTGATAAAGAACCTGACAAACAAATATTTTTAATAGATTCAATCAAATTTATTTTAGAAAAAAATTATTTCATTTTTAAAGATCAATTTTACTTACAAACAAGTGGCATCACAATGGGCACCCGTTTTTCCCCCAGTTAGGCCAATTTATATATGGGGGCATGGGAGAAAACCCAAATCTGGGAAAATAAACCTTTTTTACCCCATATTGTTTATTGGGGTAGATTTATCGACAACATCATTTTAATTTGGTCAGGCACAAATTAAATTTTAGTGGATTTTATCACTTTTATTAGTAAAAATTATTTTAATCTCTCTTTTATGAAAAAAAAACAGACAAAATGGAAATAGAGTTTTTAGACTTAGTGTTCTTTCAGGAAGGTAATAACATCTTATCAAAATTATACAAAAAAGAAACTGATATTAATGGTTACTTAAACGCTAATAGTGGCCATAATCCAAAGTGGATGAAAATATCCCTTTTGGGCAATTTCAACGAATCTGTTGTAACTGTTCACAATTGAGCATTGCGAATGAGAATCTATAGAATTAAAGAGGAAATTTGAGAAAAAGGGTTACAAACATAAAATCCTAGAACAGGCAGACAAAAAAACAAGAATAATCCCAAGAGACACACTTTTAAAACAAAAAATTAGGGATAATTTACATAATTATACATCTTGTAGTTTAGTAACTACATATAATGAAGGTGTCCAAGAAATGAATAGTATCCTTAGAAAACATTGGCACATTTTAAAAAAAGATGAGTTTCTAAAAGAAATAATAAGGGAGAATCCGAAAGTAATATATAAGAAAAATAAAAATCTAAAATCCATTCTGGCACCTAGCCAATTAAGAACTAATGTGACAAATAATTCAAACTGGCTAGGGAAACATTCCGAAGGTTTTTATAAATGTAATAGAATAAACTGTGAAGCATGCATTCATCATTTCAGCGGAAGTAAGCCAGCAAAAAAAAAAAGTCTTGCAGTACAGGGAAGGAGTTTGAATTAAAGACACTATGTAACTGTAAAACTGAATATGTTGCATATATATTACAGTGTAGTTGCAATTTGCAGTATATTGGAAGGACTATTAGACCTTACAAGAAGAGGTTATTAGAACATCTAACCAATATTACTGCAGGTGAAAAATCACATAACCTATCCCTACACTTTAACAATTTTCACAACAAAGATCCAAAATGTCTGAAAGGAACTATAATTGAACATGTTAAAGCTCACAAACATGGGGGAAATAGAATAATTGCATTAAGAAAAAAAGAAACATTTTGGATACACACTATGAATACCCTCACACCCCATAGTCTTAATAAAGACATTGACCTAGCGACATTTTTGGAAAATTAATGAATGATATAGGATAGCCATTTAGATTTAATATTGTTCTATTAAATTTTAAATTTTCTCATTGGGTGCATTATTAATCTGTAGATACAAGTTGATTTATACATATATATAAAATGTTCTTAGCATAATTTAAATTATATTATGGATTTTTAAAAAGATTGAAATAGCATTTAAGATAATGTTTTCCTGTTTTTTATTTATTTTTTTCCATTTTTATTCATTTTTTATTGCTTGTAGCTAAGGTTTATTGCATAGTAGATTAGCCCATTCTTTTTAGGTACAGGACTGTTTATAATCCAGTAGGAATAAATTGGATTTGTAAACATCTATTTTTTACAATACACAGACAACTTAATTTATTATTATTTTTATTCAAATTTATATTCAATCTCAAGTTAAAATGGGGAGAGAGTAAGCGCTAAAAAGCTTAAAAGGCTAGTAAAAGGTACATTTTAATACATATAAAAATTTACAAATGGCAATCAGACGCATGGATCCATGTCTGACTTAACAAAAAAAAATATATATATAATAAACAAATCTAAAAATATCTAAAAATATCCAATGGAGTATAGCATGTGACGCTGACTTAGTGAGCCAGTGATGAGGAGTTAGAAGGACATGTACATTCAATAATATAAACAACCTAAGTGAGTGATTGAGTGCACACAATAGCTTTCAACAAAGAAAAATAGCATTCACAAAAAAGAAAAATAGCATTCACAAAAAATAGTGTTCACAAAAATTGGCGTACATAAAAAATGTTCAAATGTTCAACCGGTAATATGTAAGTGAATCCAGTAGTGTTTCCTCCAAAGTGACTTGTAGAAATATAACGTGAAGTCAATAATAGTAGAATGTAAACGTTGAGTGGGTCAAATTATTGTGGTTCAGCTGCTAAATTAAAAAAGTGTAAATCCGTGAGGTGTATAAAAATAAAAATAAAAATAAAAATAACTTGTGAAAAAACTTAGGTTGTTTATATTATTGAATGTACATGTCCTTCTAACTCCTCATCACTGGCTCACTAAGTCAGCGTCACATGCTATACTCCATTGGATATTTTTAGATTTGTTTATTATATATATATATTTTTGTTAAGTCAGACATGGATCCATGCGTCTAATTGCCATTTGTAAATTTTTATATGTATTAAAATGTACCTTTTACTAGCCTTTTAAGCTTTTTAGCGCTTACTCTCTCCCCATTTTAACTTTTGTATTGTTAGCCTACTAGGAGGCTATATAGTTAGTAAGCTTAAGGCCCTGGGTGTAGCGCTCGGTCCACTTCTCCTGTTCTTATATTCAATCTCAGACATAAACAGTATTTCATTAATTTTTGTAAGTTAAGAATATTCATGTATTCTCAAAAACATGTAAAAATGATTGAGGTCCCCCAATATTAGTTAATAGGTGAATGTAGCTGCAAAACCGCACTAGAATATCAGACACGCTGAGGATTAGCTAATTACGATGACACTCTGATAGAGGAAAGAGTTGTGTGTGCTGTAGCAAATGGAAGCGCAGCTACCAAATTGATGTAAGAGAGAGGTGTGTGTGCTGCAGCCAATAAAGGCACAGCTACAAAAACCGCCCAAAGACCGCGATATGTGGTTTAAAAAGAGGAGAGCCGCTCATTTAACCTGAAGTCTCTGAAGAAGGAACTATTGCAGAAATCCTTTGAAACGCGTTAGATATATAAACTATAGCTGAACACCGGAGGATCCGGTTTGTTATTTCTGCTGCTGTGGACATTTGAGGCTGACATTTGGGATTTTAACCCGGCATACATAGAGAGCGATTATTATTTGCATGTACAATCTCTGAAACAGCCTTTAAAATACCTCATACCACTTTGAGGTTAACTAATGTAAGCAGGCTTTCTAATAGTGTGTGTTTTACATGTGAATACAATTTATCATATTTTTAAATGTTATCACACTATATTGCAACTTCTTTCTTTTCATATACACTCCTGGAAAGATCTGCCATACTCCAAGAAGATTATATATTTGAAGGACAGAAGAAATACAGATTCCTGTCAGTGATTCGAATATATCTTCACACTCTGCGAGGGGAGCGGATTTCCATACGAGTACACCATTGCATTGCCAATACCTTACCCCATAGGATGTGGGGTCACATCCTGTAAGTTTGAACTGCAGCTGTATCCATCAGGATTGAATTTAAGCACTTTACCAGTTCACATATGTCACTATATGGGTCTTTGTACTGCTGTTAATACCTGCTGTTTCATTATGTGCATTTATCTTTAAGAGTATATATTTAATATTTCTTTACACTGTACATATATATTTGATACTAAAGAAACAGCACTATCTTCCCTTCTGTTATATATATATATATGTTTTTAATATGATCTGTGTATTTTAAATTATTATAAAGATTTAGGCACAGCATTCCCATATGTTTGTAGGTAAACATGAGTTCAGCTGCCTTATGTGTATATAGTTGGCTATACTCAGGGGTAATTAACAGATCTGTGCTAATTACTATATTCCTGGCTTTAGTGATGCATATCTTCCACCAAAGGTTTTTTTTTTTGTTTTGTTTTTTAACAGACATTTAGGCTCCCTCTGTATTGAGCAGTTAGCTGGGTCTGTGAATCTATTATCCATTTTGGGCAGGAAACTCCATATATGGATATACACATCTGAGGGTTCCAAAATGCTAATATTTACTTTGAAGTGGCCCACTGGCCTCTACAGTTCTCTAAACTTTTTGTTCTTTCCTGTGTAAGCAAGAAGAAGGGGGTTGTTTTACCCAGACAAGACCATCTGGCAGAGAGAACTGTAATTCATAGGAAATAAAACTCATGCAACCAGTTTCATATTTAATTAACCCTGTGGTCTTATCATGTATAAATAATATATATATACCTATATATATTATTTAATAACACTCACAGATATCCTGACAATGTATGTGTTTTAATATATGTGTGTAGATAGGTGTGTATGTATGTGTATATGTTTATGTGTATGTGTGTGTATAAATGTGTGTATGTATGTGTGATGACCAGGGTTATCCAACCCTGCACCGATCACTTATTTGGCACAGAAAGGGTTATCAGACCCCATCTACTGTCACTAATATATCACAATCTAGCCACACCAGTCAATCTTGTGATTTAGTTCAGTGGGTGCAAGGGTTAACAACACTCTCTAGTCTGTACTAGACTTAAAAAAATTTCTGTGACTGAGGCACTGTTTTGCATCATGCCCTCTGCTAAGAGCCTGAGCCATAAAGCTCTTTTCTGTGTATACTACAAAGTATTTATGAGGCTCCTGGCACTTCAAAGAAAACACAAACAAACAGTTCTTCTTGAAAAAAAATATTTTTTGTCTCGCAGGCTAAACAGAATTAAACCCTTAGCAGCTAAATCCTGATGTATTTGTGACAGTATGTATATGTATATGTCTGTGTGTAGATATGTGTGTATGTATGTACTGTATGTGTATATGTCTGTAGATATGTATGTGTATGTATGTAACTGTATATATATACTGTATATTTATGTGTGTAGATATAATTGTTTGTATGTATGTTTTTGTATGTGTATGTATGTTTTGTATGTGTATGTATAACAGTGACTATATGTTTGTAGATATGTGTGTGTGTGTATGTATGTATGTGTATGTTTGTGTGAATATATGTTTGCAGTGTCATAGTTTATATGTAAGTGAAAAACTCCACCATTTGACTTCTGGCTTTAGCGCACAAGCAATAGCTGACTTTAATTTTTCAGCATGCCCCACAAGTCTATTAAGTTAGGGATTTAGTATACTCACGCTGACCAACATACAGATACTAACACACACTGGAATTTCACTTGAGTGCTAATATCTTACTTTCAACTTGTAATATGACTGCAATTCAGTTTGCTTGACTCTTCCGTTACAAATATTCAAAAAACGTCATTTTTTGAATATTTGCTCCCCGCTACTGGTGAAAAAGTTCCCCTGTATCATAAAATACTTACTTTTAGCATGCTGTAGAGCTGCGCTGATACTGTGGTGGCCTCCAGGGCCCACAGTAAATGAGAAAGTCCTTTACTGCAGGTCCTGGGAGCATTCCCCAGGGCTCTGTGAAGAAGAGGATGGAATAAGCGTGACTCTCTGGAGTGTTAAAGGTATTTTAACTATTTAAAGGAAACAAATGTAGGGGCATATTTATCAATGTGCGAGCAGACATGATAGGAAGTAGCGTATCATGTCCGCCGCACATCGATAAATGCCAACAGCATACGCTGTTGGCATTTGTCATTGCACCAGCAGTTCTTGTGAACTGTTGGTGCAATGCTACCCCATGTAGATTCCGCTAGCAGGGGGTGTCAATCAACCTGATCGTATTCAATCTGGTTGATAGAGCAGGTGCACAAGATATGGAGCAGTGGTCTTCAGACCGCTGCTTCATAACTTCCGTTTCCGGCTAACCTAAAGTGATGAACTTGTCATTTGTTCATTTGTTTTCTATAAATTTTGTTTCGGCTATTCTTTTTGTGAAAACAAGATGAATATCCGTGTTTCTTTAATGAATGTGGATTTATTATTAAACAAATGCACATGTCTAATATTAATTGAGCAATGTTAGCACATAATTGTACTAATATTTTCGCACTCCTCTTGTAATTTAGCCCACTATTTTTGGCCATCTGTGTTCTTTTGATAGTGATTTACTGGTTAGCTCTAAATGGAAGTACTGCTGATTTAACTCATTGCAGTCATGGATCACAGTCTATTGTTTGTTTGATATTAGGATGTTAGCAGCTGCAGATGAACCCTTTTCAATGCCAGTGCAGTCACAATCAGTTATTTCATTTATGTATCAGCAGACATTTTTATCATTATTGTTTTGGTAAAATATGATCCTATATGTGGCTGTTTGGCTAATCCCAATTAGGAATGTAGGAATGTTTCTAAAAATTCAAAATGTAAAACAAATTTTGATACATTTGTTCATTCAAATCGAATTTCAAATGTTTATATAACATTCTAATATTCTACTTTTGAATTTTTATTTTCGAATTTTTCAATAAAATTGGAAAATTTTCTTTCAAATTATAGAATGTTTAGCTATGTATTCATTCAATTTCGAAATGTAAGATTGAAAATGTAAGATTAAAATGTAAGATTCCAATTCAAAATAGTATTTCTAGTCTACAACTGTGTTTAATAAATCTAATATTTGAATTTGAATATGCTACTTAGTCTAATACTGTGTTTTTTAAACGTATTATTTGAATTTGAATGTGACATTCGAATTTGAATGTCACATTCAAATTCAAAATAGTATTTCTAGTCTAATACTGTGTATTTTATATGTAATATTCGAATTCGAATGTCACATTTGAATTCGAATGTCACATTCAAAGTCGAATGTCACATTCAAATTTGAAATAGTATTTCTAGTCTAATACTGTGTTTTTTAAATGTAATATTCAAATTTGAATGTCACATTCGAATTCGAATGTCACATTCGAATTCGAATATCACATTCAAATTCAAAATAGTATTTCTAGTTTAAAACTGTGTTTAATAAATGTAATATTCAAATTTGAATGCTACATTTGAATTTGAATGTAACATTCAAATTCGAAATAGTATTTCTAGTCTAATACTGTGTATTATAAATGTAATATTTGAATTTGAATGTGACATTCAAATTTGAAATAGTATTTCTAGTCTAATACTGTGTTTTTTAAATGTAATATTTGAATTCGAATGTGACATTCAAATTTGAAATAGTATTTCTAGTCTAATACTGTGTTTTTTAAATGTAATATTTGAATTCGAATGTCACATTCGAATTTGGATGTCACATTCAAATTCAAATGTCACATTCAAATTTGAAATAGTATTTCTACTTTACAACTGTGTTTAATAAATGTAATATTCGAAATTGAATGCTACATTCGAATTTGAATGTAACATTTAAATTCGAAATAGTATTTCTAGTCTAATTGATTGTTTTATAAATGTAATATTCGAATTTGAATGTGACATTCGAATTTGAATGTGACAATCGAATTTGAATATGACATTCAAATTCGAACTAGTATTTCTAGTCTAATACTGTTTTATAAATGTTATATTCGAATTTGAATGTGACATTCAAATTTGAAATAGTATTTCTAGTCTACAATTGTGTTTTATAAATGTAATATTCAAATTCGAATGTGACATTTGAAAACTGTAAATAACATTCGATAACAGAATTTTTAAGAATATTTGTTCTTATCAACATTCTTTTATGTAAATCGAATTTCTACAATAACATTCGTTCTAACATTTGTATTTGAATATAAACACATTCGCCCATCACTAATCAAAATCCAAATTGATATTTAACAACATAATTATAGAGCTTTTATTTTTAAGAACTGGTTGTTGTCCACTTAAATTACCTAAAGTCATATTTCATGACCTAAGGAAACAACCCCACCAAACAAATGCAAGCACTACCTGCCCAACCATTTAATGTTAAAATGTTAGTAATAAGCACTTTTACAATAATAAAAATGAGCCTCTGGTCAAATCTCAAAAAGATAAACACACAAATGTCTATGGGTTTTGGAGCACAACAGCAGGGTCTGTCACTTATCCTGGTTGGACAAGTCAGGGGAATTAAAAAAAGCGCTAGCTCAGTACAGGCGTATAGGTTCTGAAACAGTGGTCTGATAACCTCTGCTTCTTGACTAGCACCTCACCCCTGCAAGCCTACACCAAGGCACTCCAAAACTGCATTTGCAGCTTCTTAAATATAGCCCTTTATATTGTTTTCATGAAGCAAATATTTTATACTTTGGGCTATTAAAAAGCATTTTAGGATTGTGATTACTGTAAAAAAAAACCCTGACAAAACAGACAAAATTGTCATTTCCTAAAAATAAGGGCAATATTTTGATCAACTCCTTTATTTCATTGCTGAATAAAAACAAATACAGAAAAGTGGCAAAGAAGATATAGGAGGAAAAAAAAAGATGTTTTTTGACAGAGAAACAGTAGAGAGATGTAAAAAAAGGGCAGAGGAAGGGTAGTCAAGATGGGATAGGGGAGATGAGAAATAAAAACATAAAAAGAGAGAGATTATATTTTAAATATGATGTTGTAAGTGCCCAATCAGATTTGGAGGTCAGTAACTCAGGTAAAAAAAAACCATATTATTTACAAATATTTAATATAAAGATCAGAAGCTGAAACAGGCTTCTCAGAATAGGCAGAGCCATGGAGAATAATAAAGAACCAGAGAGGTAGATATCAGGATCCATGCAAAAGCATAAGAAGCTGAAATAAACTGAGAGAGAAAAGTGACTGAAAACAAATGGCAAGCGGTAACTAGAGATGCGCATTAGTTTCGTAACAAATACACATTCATGATGGAAATTGGATTTTCATTTTCTTTTAATAAAATTTAAATCTTAATGAATGCACCAAAGAAAATTAAAAAAAAATTAAAAAATACTGACGGAAATCATTAGTATTCATTTGTTTCCTTTAATTTTTAAAAAGGGGTTAATTCTTACCTTAACATACTCTAACCTGCTCCTCTTCTTGCCAGAGCCCCACTCAGCTCCCAGGACCTTCATTAAACTTAGGGGCAAGATGGATAAGTGGGTTTAGCCAACATATTAAGATTATAGGTGAGCAGGTGAGCATTCCAGAGAGTGCAAGAAAAGAAAGGGGATAAGCGCTGTGCGTTAATGGAAATGAGATTGTTAGATTTGCACAAACTAGTGTTTTTACTGTGGTAGAATGACCGAGGGTGTGGAAGTTTAGTAATTGTTACTGGGCCAGGGTTAGGAGAGACGCAAAAGTCAGAATGTGAGTGACAGAATTATTATCTTTTTTATTTGTGAGAAGTATATATATGTTAGAAAAAGAGATTTGGGAAGAGCAGTACTTGCACAAAGAAAAAGAACTGAACTGGAGGCACAAAAAGTGTTTGTTTAAAGTATACAGGGAGGAGCTGCTGGAGTAAACTCTGAAAAGGTGTGCAGAGAATACCCTCTAATGTCTGCACACTGGATGAAAATGGAAAAGAAACAGTAAGTGAACTACACAGCGCTGAACCCTGATTGTTTAGAATGTATTATGTGTCATATGTAAAAAATATGAAGTGTGGAATACGATTTCCTATGTTGGGACACGGTGTGTAGTGTGTATGGACTTATACTATTATACACTGAAAAAGCCAACGAATATAAATATAAAAAGCTTGCAATGAAAGTTGTTATAAGATACCACGCAGAGTCTAGTTGGATTCGTTTTCAACCCACTCTGATATAAGGTCTAATTACTCATATGAATAGGATATATATGATGAATAAATATGAATTCATATATTCTTTATACACTAATACTGGTCACACTAGAACGGCAATAAATATAACTTAGTACCTGATGACAAGGGGAATGTAGTATAATACCCCGATGATATATCAGAATACTAATGAACCGTCAGTCGTAATACCGGATTGATAAATACATACAGTTTACCCCTGAAAAGATATATATATATATATATATATATACAGTTCAAGAGAAAGATATATTAGGGAAAATGCAGAGAAAACTGTCCATTTAAAATTTTCATCAATACAGATTATTCATTCTTCAGATTAAAGGATGTTCCAACGTAAAAAGTAAAGACCCTCCAAACTTTTTATCCTCAATAAGTCTCACAGTCAACTTACTTCTGGACCCCCAATCATATGAGGTAAGTGGTGAGTACTGGAAGAAACCCGGTCTGGAAGCGATTTCCTCAGGTCAGATGGAGCCCTCCTGTTATCATAAATGCTGATTTCAGTTCCTCTGCTTTATCTTGATCACACTGTCGGTTAACCTTCCCTTTCTCTCTCCCGTGTGCACAATTAGGGATACAAGAAGAGACCAGACATAGTGTGATACTGTCAAAACAGGTGATAGGTTTATTAAAGTAATAGAGGTACTCACAAGTAAACCCTCAATTATATATGAGGTATCAGTGCGGCAGTTTAAAATGTTACAATACAAAAGGAGCAAAGTGCCCGTGGGACACTGCGAGAACGCAGTGTATTGTAAAATCGTGGGGAACAGCCGAATTCAACACCCAGGTAGCCTGAGGCGTTTCAAAGTCTATAATGACTTCTTCATCAGAGGTGGTCTCTGATGAAGAAGTCATTATAGACTTTGAAACGCGTCAGGCTACCTGGGTGTTGAATTACTTTAATAAACCTATCACCTGTTTTGACGGTATCACACTATGTCTGGTCTCTTCTTGTATCCCTAATTGTGCACACGGGAGAGAGAAAGGGAAGGTTAACCAACAGTGTGATCAAGATAAAGCAGAGGAACGGAAATCAGCATTTATGATAACAGGAGGGCTCCATCTGACCTGAGGAAATCGCTTCCAGACCGGGTTTCTTCCAGTACTCACCACTTACCTCATATGATTGGGGGTCCAGAAGTAAGTTGACTGTGAGACTTATTGAGGATAAAAAGTTTGGAGGGTCTTTACTTTTTACGTTGGAACATCCTTTAATCTGAAGAATGAATAATCTGTATTGATGAAAATTTTAAATGGACAGTTTTCTCTGCATTTTCCCTAATAAATCTTTCTCTTGAACTGTATATATATATATATATATATATATATCTTTTCGGGGGTAAACTGTATGTATTTATCAATCCGGTATTACGACTGACGGTTCATTAGTATTCTGATATATCATCGGGGTATTATACTACATTCCCCTTGTCATCAGGTACTAAGTTATATTTATTGCCGTTCTAGTGTGACCAGTATTAGTGTATAAAGAATATATGAATTAATATATATTCATCATATATATCCTATTCATATGAGTAATTAGACCTTATATCAGAGTGGGTTGAAAACGAATCCAACTAGACTCTGCGTGGTATCTTATAACAACTTTCATTGCAAGCTTTTTATATTTATATTCATTGGCTTTTTCAATGTATAATAGTATAAGTCCATACACACTACACACCGTGTCCCAACATAGGAATTCGTATTCCACACTTCATATTTTTTACATATGACACATAATACATTCTAAACAATCAGGGTTCAGCGCTGTGTAGTTCACTTACACTTTCTTTTCCATATATATATATATATATATATATATATATATATATATATATATAAAGTTCAAAAAAGGCAGCACTCACCGGAGTTTGGAAAAATAAAAATGAACTTTTAATATACCATTTAAATACAGAGGGAGATTGCATGATGTTTCGGTGTTGTACTGGCACCTTTATCAAATGTTCCCAAAGTAAAGACAGTCCCAAGGTTAATCCATCCTCATTTCCAATGAACACTTTTCGTTGTGGGACATCACTCTGAGGATGGATTAACCTTGGGACTGTCTTTACTTTGGGAACATTTGATAAAGGTGCCAGTATGTCATGCAATCTCCCTCCGTATTTTAATGGTATATTAAAAGTTAATTTTTATTTTTCTAAACTCCGGCGAGTGGTGCCTTTTTTGAACTTTGTAATATTTTGACATTGCACCCCGGTAGGTGTCATATTTGGATATTAGGAGTGTAACACCTTCTGAGACTGTATATATATATATATAAAATATCCACCCAAATAATTAAAAATGCTTCTTGCTTCTTAATCCGCCCGAAGTTTCCGGCGATCCAGAAACTGAAGTTTAGAAGCAGTGGTCAGTGGCAGACTGCAATCACCTTGATCAGATACAATGATTGACACCCCCTGCTAGCCGTCAATTGCCTGCGAATGTGCAGGGTGTGGCATTGCAGAAGCATTTCACCAGAAATGCTTGTGCAATGTTAAATGCCGACAGCGTATGCAGTCGACATTTAGCGATCTCGGGTGGACATGGTTTGCTATAGCAAATCATGTTCGCCCGACATTTGTTAAATTGACCACACCCAAAGTGTCAATCTTATGCATCTCATTTAAAGTAGTCTACTTAATTTCACGTAATACACTTTTTTACAAACCCAGTAACTCATTGTGTACTCTCTCAGTAATGAATATTATTCTATCAATTCATTAAAATTCTTCTTATTATTATTATTATTATTATTATTATTAAAATTCTAAGAAGAAAAAATGTAAACAATTAAAAATAAAGACAATTGTGGAAAATATAAGTGTATGCAGAATATAGTTATACATATATATCATACTGTGTAAATCTTATGTATGCAATTAGGATGTTGCAAAGTAGGAACAATGTTAAATAATACTAAAATGCTTTTAAAAGGGGTTTTCTGGCTGGGGGTTCTTACTTCAATGAAGAAAAAGAAATATGTCTGGATGTTTAACATGGGGTTAAACATAATTATTTAGAAAAAAAACTCATCAAACATTTTTCTATAGAAAACCATCATTAATGTGTGTGGGGATTGTTGTAGAAAAAGCATTTGATTCATTTTTTAAAAAAGGATTACTGAACCCAAATTGTTTCTTTCATAATTCCAATAGAGTAGGCAATTTTAGGCAACTTTCTAATTTACTCCTATTTTCTTCATTCTCTTGCTATCGTTATTTGAAAAAGAAGGCATCTAAACTAAGGAGCCAGACAATTTTTGGTTCAGACCCTGGACAGCACCTGTTTAGTGGTGGGTGAATTTATCCACCAATCAGCAAGAACATCCCAGGTTGTTCACCAAAAATGGTCCAGCTTCTAAACTTACATTCTTGCTTTTCAAATAAAGATACCAAGAGAATGAAGAAAAAATGATAATAGGAGTGAATTAGAAAGTTGCTTAAAATTGCATCTCTATCTGAATCATGAAAGAAACAATTTGGGTTCAGTGTCCCTTTAAGGATTGTAGTAATCAAGCCCCCCCCCCCCCCCAATGCCTTATATACATACACCTAGAGATACTTTACTTTTTTAAAACAGTCACCTGCACCATATATTTAGCAACCACCACTGTTTAAATGTAGCCCTTTTGCTACAATTCCAACAGACAAGCTTTTACCTAAACTTTACAATTTTTCTACAAAATAGTTAAATACTTTTCAGCACTAAAAGATCTGGAAAGTGGACCCTTATGAAGACTTTCATATTTGATCATTCAATTTCAAATGAAAATTCTGAGTTCTTTGCAGTATCAATACAATCAATCCTTCCCACAGGCACATAAAAAAAAAAAAAAAAATGAAGAAAAGGGTAACTTGGAATTCATGTGTAAATTAGGTCAGTTTAGCTTTAGGTCATTCTGTGTTCCACTTATTGTAGCTATTACACTGTACACATTACAAAAGAATATAGAAAGAAATAATTCAAAGGTTTTTTTTTCCTCCATAAATGTAGTCCCTTCAAACTAACCCATACTTTGCTTGACCCATAGGCCAATAGCTTGCTTGAATCAGGTATTATGCTACTTTATTAATAATTGAGATATAAAATTCACTTGGGCAAAATCGGTTCATTAGAGAGAAATAATGAATGCTTTAGTTTGCAATTGTATTTCAGATAGTCCACTAAGTACAATCATATTTTTAGCTATTTCATAGTAAATTATTAATATTTTTCTCTATTTCCTCTGTATTATTCTAAGGTTATTATAAGACACATTTGAATTCTATGTTTCATTCTTTGGGTAGAAAACTGTCACCTAACTTCTGTTAGTTCAAATAAGTAACTTAACATTTACATTTTTGAATATTAAATAAATGAAGTTTCATACAGCTTTGTTACACATTTGCACATTCATCCAGAGGTTAAAAATGACAGTGAGCAGAAAATGTTACAGTGATAAGCAACTAAGTACATCTATGTAACACTAAACTTTGAGGAAGTTAGTTGACCTCGGATAATTTGTTCCAAAATGTTGAATATGTAAAGTATATGATACAGGCCTGTCAATCAAAAAGCAGACTTATGAAAAAGGGCAAATTTATCCACAAAGACAAAGGAGCTTCTCTGAATGTGCAATAGTGGTAAAATTATTTCTGGCTAATCAGTTGGATTTTGGTTTTGTTTGTATCTTTGTTTGTTTGCAGATTAAGGGAATTTAGGTTATGCAAAGCATATGCATATGTGCATTTAGGGACAGATTACAAGTGGAGTGGAAACAATAGCATGGCCACAATAAGCAGTTATCTCTTGACCGTGGTATTATTAGTGCTCAACTTTATATTACAAGTTGATGGTTAAACGGCCTTTACACTTGGCAGGTTTCAACGCCCAACTTTACTATTGCGCAATTTATACTTTTAATGGATAGTGCACACAATATACATCGCTCATATTACAGGTTGAAAGTTATAAGTCCAAATACCTTTTAAAATATTAGCGTGCCCTGAGACCTAAAGTAAAGTGTAAGCCTAAAAATAAAAGTGGCACAAAGCACAACCTAAACAGATTTAAACAAACAATTACACTGATATATGCACTAAAATAAAATAATATAAATAAAATAGTTATAAGGGTTCAAAGGTGAATGATATATAGCAATGATATATAGCAAGGTGATGGACAGGGAAGGCCTCATAATATATATATTGTGACAGAGAACAGGGAATTGTGAGTGATCAGGTGTATATTTCTCATACAATTAAGCTACTGTGTTTTTGGGTCCCTGGGGTGGAACACTGGAGAGAGGGTGGGCCAGTGTTCCATTCTTCAGTTTTCTATAGCTGAGAGTAAGCAATCAGGAAGGGATCTTTACTCACCTGTGTTTAATTAAAGGAGGGTAATTTATTCTCCAGCTGCTAGGTGGAGAGAGAGAGAGAGAGAGCCACCAGTTTTTCTGACTTGGAGAGAGCCACCAGTGTTTCTGACTTGGAGAGAGCCACCAGTGTTTCTGACTTGGAGAGAGCCACCAGTGTTTCTGACTTGGAGAGAGCCACCAGTGTTTCTGACTTGGAGAGAGCCACCAGTGTTTCTGACTTGGAGAGAGCCACCAGTGTTTCTGACTTGGATAGAGACACACATTGCAGCTGAACTGATAAAAGCTGATAAAAGTGAATTTGCATGTTTTGTTTAGTTTAGTTTACCCTGTTTCAGTAAGTGAAGTGAACTTATTTTAGAAAGAGCTCAAACTGAGCTAGGCTTTTGTTTGTAGTATTAAGAGTGTTAAACTGCTATAAACACAGATTGTTGTTATCTGCACTTGGACAGTGAAAATAAAACTGACTGTTTAAATTTATCAATAGTGATGTCGCAAACCTAAAATTTTGCGTTCGCGAACGGCGGACGCAAACTTCCACAACTGTTTGCGAATGGGCGAACCGGGCAAAGCGCCATAGACTTCAATAGGCAGGCGAATTTTAAAACCCACAGGGACTCTTTCTGGCCACAATAGTGATGGAAAAGTTGTTTCAAGGGTACTAACACCTGGACTGTGGCATGCCGGAGGGGGATCCATGGCAAAACTCCCATGGAAAATTACATAGTTGATGCAGAGTCTGGTTTTAATCCATAAAGGGCATAAATCACCTAACATTCCTAAATTGTTTGGAATAACGTGCTTTAAAACATCAGGTATGTACACTACTGTTACACCAGATATGAGTTGCACTGGGGTGACACTGTACCCTGGCAGGCAGGCACTGAAACGCACACGTGTGAAGGAAACTGACTGCTATTATTTAACACAGTCAAAAAAGTGTTGTTTTTTTAAATCTACACTACTGTTACACCAGATATGAGTTGCACTGGGGTGACACTGTGCCCTGGCAGGCAGGCACTGAAACGCACACGTGTAAAGGAAACTGACTGCTATTATTTAACACAGTCAAAAAAGTGTTGTTTTTTTTTTTTAAAATCTACACTACTGTTACACCAGATATGAGTTGCACTGGGGTGACACTGTGCCCTGGCAGGCAGGCACTTAAACACACACGTGTGAAGGAAACTCACTGCTATTATTTAACACAGTCAAAAAAGTGTTGTTGTTTTTTTAAATCTACACTACTATTACACCAGATATGAGTTGCACTGGGGTGACACTGTGCCCTGGCAGGCAGGCACTTAAACGCACACGTGTGAAGGAAACTGACTGCTATTATTTAACACAGTCAAAAAAGTGTTGTTTTTTTTAAATCTACACTACTGTTACACCAGATATGAGTGGTGGCACTGGGCAAGTGGGCACAGTATATGCTGTGAGCCTGACACACACGCTGGCAGGCAGGCAACTGCAATTGGATTACACAGGGGAAAAAAAAGCAGCCCTAAAAGGGCTTTTTGGGGTGCTGTCCTTATAGCAGAGATCAGATGAGTCCTTCAGGACTGTAGTGGACACTAAATACACTAGCCTAGCTATAGATTTCCCTACTAAATCAGCAGCAGCTACACTGTCCCTCCTCTCACTAACAATGCAGCTTCCGAATGAATCTAAAATGGATGCTGTCCAGGAGGTAGGAGGGTCTGGGAGGGAGGGTCTGCTGCTGATTGGCTGGAATGTGCCTGCTGACTGTGAGGTACAGGGTTAAAGTATTACTCAATGATGACGAATAGGGGGCGGATCGAACATCGCATATGTTCGCCCGCCGCGGCAGACGCGAACATGCTATGTTCGCCGGGAACTATTTGCCGGCGAACAATTCGCGACATCACTATTTATCAAGGCTGTGTCATTTATACCCTAGAGGACTGTGCTATTTCCTTTAAATCAGGCACCATGAGTGGGTGCTAGATTACAGTATGTATGTATGTTCATAGGAATTTCATGTGCATTATCCCAAAAGGAGTTATATTAGGATGGATTTTGCCTTTATTTGCTATAACATATTAATAATAATTACAAATTATACATTTTGAGTTTCATAAAAATGTATAATAAATCATTAAAATAAACATTGATGTATTTTAATAGTTGTCTTAATTATTATCAATTAATATATATTTTTTAAATATTTTATTTAAAATAAATATTTAACACATCCTAATATAACCTTATGTCGGCTATAGCACACATGAAGAACGTAGGAATTTGCATGTGCACTTTCCCAAAAGGAGTTATATTAGGGGTGTTTTGCCTTTATTTGCTATAACATATTAAAAATAATTACAAATGATACATTGTGAGTTTCTTAAAATGTTTAATAAATCAATAAAATAAACACTGATATATTTTAATAGCTGTATTAATTTTTTATCAATTATTAAAATATATTTTTTTAATGTTTTTTCAAATAAATACTTAAAGGGACACTGAAACCAATTGTTTTCTTTCGTGGTTCAGATAGAGCATGCAGTTTTAGGCAACTTTCTAATTTACTCCTATTACCAAATTTTGTTATTCTCTTGGTATCTTTATTTGAAATGCAAGAATGTAAGTTTAGATGCTGGCCCATTTTTGGTGAACAACCTGGGTTGTTCTTGCTGATTGGTGGATAAATTCACCCACCTATAAACAAGTGCTGTCCAAGGTACTAAACCAAAAAATAGCTTAGATGCCTTCTTTTTAAAATAAAGATAGCAAGAGAATGAAGAAAAATTGATAATAGGAGTATATTAGAAAGTTGCTTAAAATTGCATGCTCTATCTGAATCACAGAAAAAAATGTGGGTTCAGTGTCCCTTTAGCGCACCCTAATATAACTCACGTCAGCTATAGTGCACATGAAGAAGATAGAATTTTGCATGTGTGCTGTACCCAACAGGAAATATATTAGGGTGTGTTAAGTCTTTATTTGATATAAAATATAAAAAATATATATATTAATGAATACAACTGTTAAAGTATGTCAATGTTGATTTTAATGATTTATCATACAGTTTAAGAACCTCAATTTTAATAATTTGTCATTAGTATTAATATTTTATAGCAAATAAATAATTAAATGCACCCTAATACAACTCCTGTCAGGATAGCACACACGCAGCTTCCTATGTTCATGTGCACTAAGCCGGCAGGTGTAAAATATTTCTTTATACGCACTAAGCTGACAAGAGTTATTTCTATATTGATACAATGGGGGGTAGTTATCAACGTGTCAACTTTCCTGCCTTCGCCGGCCCAATACGCCCGCCTAAGCTCGCCTCACATCGCCGCCGCGGACCTGAAAAAAATTGCCTAAGTTATCAAGTAAAGCTGTCAAAAAGCCGCGGGGCGATGAGCAGCGGACTGTGAGAGTTATCACTCATCCGATCTCGCTGCTCTTCGGCTGTTTGACAGCTTTCTTGCTAGCCTGTCACTAAGCACTCACACTAAACTACACTGTTCTACCCCCTATACTGGCGCCCCCGGAGCCCCCCGCAACTAAATAAAGTTACTAACCACTAAACCGCCGCTCCTAGACCCCGCTGCAAGTCTTATAAATGTATTAACCCCTAAACCGCCGCTCCCGGACACCGCTGCCACCTACATTATACCTAGTAACCCCTATCCTGCCCCCCACTATACCGTCGCCCTCTATAATAAAGTTATTAACCCCTATCCTGCTGATCCCACACCTCGCTGAAAATAAATAAATAGTTTAACCCCTAAACTGCCGCTCCCTGAACCCGCCGCAACCTATATTAAATTTATTAAGCCCTATCCTGCCCCCCCAACACCGTCGCCACCTATAATAAATTTATTAACCCCTATCCTGCCCCCCTACACCGTCGCCACCTATAATAAATTTATTAACCCCTATCCTGCCCCCCACTACACCGCCGCCACTGTAATAAAATTATTAACCCCTAAACCTAAGTCTAACACTAACCCTAACACCCCCTAACTTAAATATTAATTAAATAAATCTAAATAATATTTCTATTATTAACTAAATTAATCCTATTTAAAACTAAATACTTACCTATAAAATAAACCCTAATATAGGAACAATATAAATAATAATTATATTGTAGCTATCTTAGGATTTATTTTTATTTTACAGGTACCTTTCAATTTATTTTAGCTAGGTACAATAGCTATTAAATAGTTATTAACTATTTAATAGCTTACCTAGCTAAAATAAAGAGAAATGTACCCGTAAACTAAAAACTAACCTAAGTTACAATTACACCTAACACTACACTATACTTTAATAAATTATTCCTATTTAAAACTAAATACTTACCTGTAAAATAAACCCTAAGATACAATATAATTAATAATTACATTGTAGCTATCTTAGGATTTATATTTATTTTACAGGTAACTTTGTATTTATTTTAGCTAGTTAGAATAGTTATTAAATAGTTATTAACTATTTAATAACTACCTAGCTAAAAGAAATACAAAATTACCTGTAAAATAAATCCTAACCTAAGTTACAATTAAACCTAACACTACTCTATCATTACATTAATTAAATAAATTAACTACAAATAACTACAATTAAATACAATACATAAACTAACTAAAGTACAAAAAATAAAAAAAGCTAAGTTACAAAAAATAAAAAAAATAAGTTACAAACATTTAAAAAAATATTACAACAATTTTAAGCTACTTACACCTAATCTAAGCCCCCTAATAAAATAACAAACCCCCCAAAATAAAAAAAAATGCCCTACCTGATCCAATCAGCCAATCAGATTGAGCTTGCATTCTATTGGCTGATCGGAACAGCCAATAGAATGCGAGCTCAATCTGATTGTCTGATTGGATCAGCCAATCGGATTGAACTTGAATCTGATTGGCTGATTCAATCAGCCAATCAGATTTTTCCTACCTTAATTACGATTGGCTGATAGAATCCTATCAGCCAATTGGAATTGAAGGGATGCCATCTTGGATGTCGTCCCTTAAAGGAGCCTTCATTCATCGGTAGTCCGTCGGGAAAGAAGGATGTTCCGCATCGGCGGGATGAAGATTCAAGACCCGGCTTGAAAGATGACCTCGCCCGGATAGAAGACTTCTTCAGCGCCTCTTGGAAGATGACATCGCCCGGATGGAAGATTTCTTCAGCGCCGCTTGGAGGATCACTTCATCGGATGGAAGATTTCTTCAGCGCCCCTTGGATGATCACTTCTGCCGGTCCGGATGTCCTCTTCAGTTCCATCGGTGGCTCGGCTGAGTGAAGACAACTAAAGGTAGGATGATCTTCAGGGGATTAGTGTTAGGTTATTTTAAGGGGGTTTGGGTTAGATTAGGGGTATGTGGGTGGTGGGTTTTAATGTTGGGGGGGTTGTATTTTTCTTTTACAGGCAAAAGAGCTGAATTCTTTGGGGCATGCCCCCACAAAAGGCCCTTTTAAGGGCTGGTAAGGTAAAAGAGCTTTGAACTTTTTTAATGTAGAATAGGGTAGGGCATTTTTTTTATTTTGGGGGGGTTTGTTATTTTATTAGGGGGCTTAGATTAGGTGTAAGTAGCTTAAAATTGTTGTAATATTTTTTTAAATGTTTGTAACTTTTTTTTTATTTTTTGTAACTTAGCTTTTTTATTTTTTTGTACTTTAGTTTATGTAATTGTATTTAATTGTAGTTATTTGTAGTTAATTTATTTAATTTATTTAATGATAGTGTAGTGTTGGGTTTAATTGTAATTAAGGTTAGGATTTATTTTACAGGTAATTTTGTATTTCTTTTAGCTAGATAGTTATTAAATAGTTAATAACTATTTAATAACTATTCTAACTAGCTAAAATAAATACAAAGTTACCTGTAAATAAAATATAAATCCTAAGGCCTAGATTTAGAGTTCGGCGGTAGCCGTCAAAACCAGCGTTAGAGGCTCCTAACGCTGGTTTTGGAAGTCCGCTGGTATTTGGAGTCAGTGATTAAAGGGTCTAACGCTCACTTTACAGCCGTGACTTTTCCATACCGCAGATCCCCCTACGCCATTTGCGTAGCCTATCTTTTCAATGGGATCTTTCTAACGCTGGTATTTAGAGTCGTTTCTGCAGTGAGCGTTAGAGCTCTAACGACAAGATTCCAGCCGCCTGAAAAAAGCAGGAGTTAAGAGCTTTCTGGCTAACGCCGGTTTATAAAGCTCTTAACTACTGTACCCTAAAGTACACTAACACCCATAAACTACCTATGTACCCCTAAACCGAGGTCCCCCCACATCGCCGCCACTCGATTAAAATTTTTAACCCCTAATCTGCCGACCGCCACCTACGTTATACTTATGTACCCCTAATCTGCTGCCCCTAACCCCGCCGACCCCTATATTATATTTATTAACCCCTAACTTGCCCCCCACAACGTCGCCGCAAGCTACTTAAAATAATTAACCCCTAATCTTCCGACCGCAAATCGCCGCCACCTACGTTATCCCTATGTACCCCTAATCTTCTGCCCCTAACATCGCCGACCCCTATGTTATATTTATTAACCCCTAATCTGCCCCCCACAACGTCGCCGACACCTACCTACACTTATTAACCCCTAATCTGCCGAGCGGACCTGAGCGCTACTATAATAAAGTTATTAACCCCTAATCCGCCTCACTAACCCTATCATAAATAGTATTAACCCCTAATCTGCCCTCCCTAACATCGCCGACACCTACCTTCAATTATTAACCCCTAATCTGCCGACCGGAGCTCACCGCTATTCTAATAAATGTATTAACCCCTAAAGCTAAGTCTAACCCTAACACTAACACCCCCCTAAGTTAAATATAATTTTTATCTAACGAAATAAATTAACTCTTATTAAATAAATGATTCCTATTTAAAGCTAAATACTTACCTGTAAAATAAATCCTAATATAGCTATAATATAAATGTAATTTATATTGTAGCTATATTAGGATTAATATTTATTTTACAGGTAACTTTGTATTTATTTTAACCAGGTACAATAGCTATTAAATAGTTAAGAACTATTTAATAGTTACCTAGTTAAAATAATTACAAATTTACCTGTAAAATAAATCCTAACCTAAGATATAATTAAACCTAACACTACCCTATCAATAAAATAATTAAATAAACTACCTACAATTACCTACAATTAACCTAACACTACACTATCAATAAATTAATTAAACACAATTGCTACAAATAAATACAATTAAATAAACTATCTAAAGTACAAAAAATAAAAAAGAACTAAGTTACAGAAAATAAAAAAATATTTACAAACATAAGAAAAATATTACAACAATTTTAAACTAATTACACCTACTCTAAGCCCCCTAATAAAATAACAAAGACCCCCAAAATAAAAAATTCCCTACCCTATTCTAAAATACAAAAATTACAAGCTCTTTTACCTTACCAGCCCTGAACAGGGCCCTTTGCGGGGCATGCCCCAAGAATTTCAGCTCTTTTGCCTGTAAAAAAAAACATACAATACCCCCCCCCCCCAACATTACAACCCACCACCCACATACCCCTAATCTAACCCAAACCCCCTTAAATAAACCTAACACTAATCCCCTGAAGATCTTCCTACCTTGTCTTCACCATCCAGGTATCACCGATCCGTCCTGGCTCCAAGATCTTCATCCAACCCAAGCGGGGGTTGGCGATCCATAATCCGGTGCTCCAAAGTCTTCCTCCTATCCGGCAAGAAGAGGACATCCGGACCGGCAAACATCTTCTCCAAGCGGCATCTTCTATGTTCTTCCATCCGATGACGACCGGCTCCATCTTGAAGACCTCCAGCGCGGATCCATCCTCTTCTTCCGACGACTAGACGACGAATGACGGTTCCTTTAAGGGACGTCATCCAAGATGGCGTCCCTCGAATTCCGATTGGCTGATAGGATTCTATCAGCCAATCGGAATTAAGGTAGGAATATTCTGATTGGCTGATGGAATCAGCCAATCAGAATCAAGTTCAATCCGATTGGCTGATCCAATCAGCCAATCAGATTGAGCTCGCATTCTATTGGCTGATCGGAACAGCCAATAGAATGCGAGCTCAATCTGATTGGCTGATTGGATCAGCCAATCGGATTGAACTTGATTCTGATTGGCTGATTCCATCAGCCAATCAGAATATTCCTACCTTAATTCCGATTGGCTGATAGAATCCTATCAGCCAATCGGAATTCGAGGGACGCCATCTTGGATGACGTCCCTTAAAGGAACCGTCATTCGTCGTCTAGTCGTCGGAAGAAGAGGATGGATCCGCGCTGGAGGTCTTCAAGATGGAGCCGGTCGTCATCGGATGGAAGAACATAGAAGATGCCGCTTGGAGAAGATGTTTGCCGGTCCGGATGTCCTCTTCTTGCCGGATAGGAGGAAGACTTTGGAGCACCGGATTATGGATCGCCAACCCCCGCTTGGGTTGGATGAAGATCTTGGAGCCAGGACGGATCGGTGATACCTGGATGGTGAAGACAAGGTAGGAAGATCTTCAGGGGATTAGTGTTAGGTTTATTTAAGGGGGTTTGGGTTAGATTAGGGGTATGTGGGTGGTGGGTTGTAATGTTGGGGGGGGGGTATTGTATGTTTTTTTTTACAGGCAAAAGAGCTGAAATTCTTGGGGCATGCCCCGCAAAGGGCCCTGTTCAGGGCTGGTAAGGTAAAAGAGCTTGTAATTTTTGTATTTTAGAATAGGGTAGGGAATTTTTTATTTTGGGGGTCTTTGTTATTTTATTAGGGGGCTTAGAGTAGGTGTAATTAGTTTAAAATTGTTGTAATATTTTTCTTATGTTTGTAAATATTTTTTTATTTTCTGTAACTTAGTTCTTTTTTATTTTTTGTACTTTAGATAGTTTATGTAATTGTATTTATTTGTAGCAATTGTGTTTAATTAATTTATTGATAGTGTAGTGTTAGGTTAATTGTAGGTAATTGTAGGTAGTTTATTTAATTATTTTATTGATAGGGTAGTGTTAGGTTTAATTATATCTTAGGTTAGGATTTATTTTACAGGTAAATTTGTAATTATTTTAACTAGGTAACTATTAAATAGTTCTTAACTATTTAATAGCTATTGTACCTGGTTAAAATAAATACAAAGTTACCTGTAAAATAAATATTAATCCTAAAATAGCTATAATATAAATGTAATTTATATTGTAGCTATATTAGGATTTATTTTACAGGTAAGTATTTAGCTTTAAATAGGAATCATTTATTTAATAAGAGTTAATTTATTTCGTTAGATAAAAATTATATTTAACTTAGGGGGGTGTTAGTGTTAGGGTTAGACTTAGCTTTAGGGGTTAATACATTTATTAGAATAGCGGTGAGCTCCGGTCGGCAGATTAGGGGTTAATAATTGAAGGTAGGTGTCGGCGATGTTAGGGAGGGCAGATTAGGGGTTAATACTATTTATGATAGGGTTAGTGAGGCGGATTAGGGGTTAATAACTTTATTATAGTAGCGCTCAGGTCCGCTCGGCAGATTAGGGGTTAATAAGTGTAGGTAGGTGTCGGCGACGTTGTGGGGGGCAGATTAGGGGTTAATAAATATAACATAGGGGTCGGCGATGTTAGGGCAGCAGATTAGGGGTACATAGGGATAACGTAGGTGGCGGCGGTTTACGGAGCGGCAGATTAGGGGTTAAAAGTGTAATGCAGGGGTCAGCGATAGCGGGGGCGGCAGATTAGGGGTTAATAAGTGTAAGGCTAGGGGTGTTTAGACTCGGGGTACATGTTAGAGTGTTAGGTGCAGACGTAGGAAGTGTTTCCCCATAGGAAACAATGGGGCTGCGTTAGGAGCTGAACGCTGCTTTTTTGCAGGTGTTAGGTTTTTTTTCAGCTCAAACAGCCCCATTGTTTCCTATGGGAGAATCGTGCACGAGCACGTTTTTGAGGCCGGCCGCGTCCGTAAGCAACTCTGGTATCGAGAGTTGCATTTGCGCTAAATATGCTCTACGCTCCTTTTTTGGAGCCTAACGCAGCATTTGTTTGAACTCTCGATACCAGAGTTAAATTTATGGTGCGGCCAGAAAAAAACCCGCGGAGCGTTAACAGCCCTTTTACCGCCAAACTCCAAATCTAGCCGTCAGATAGCTACAATGTAATTATTAATTATATTGTAGCTATCTTAGGGTTTATTTTACAGGTAAGTATTTAGTTTTAAATAGGAATAATTTATTAAAGTATAGTGTAGTGTTAGGTGTAATTGTAACTTAGGTTAGTTTTTAGTTTACAGGTACATTTCTCTTTATTTTAGCTAGGTAAGCTATTAAATAGTTAATAACTATTTAATAGCTATTGTACCTAGTTAAAATAAATTGAAAGGTACCTGTAAAATAAAAATAAATCCTAAGATAGCTACAATATAATTATTATTTATATTGTAGCTATATTAGGGTTTATTTTATAGGTAAGTATTTAGTTTTAAATAGGATTAACTTAGTTAATAATAGAAATATTATTTAGATTTATTTAATTAATATTTAAGTTAGGGGGGTGTTAGGGTTAGTGTTAGACTTAGGTTTAGGGGTTAATAAATTTATTACAGTGGCGGCGGTGTAGTGGGGGCAGGATAGGGGTTAATAAATGTATTATAGGTTGCGGCAGGGTCAGGGAGCGGCGGTTTAGGGGTTAAACTATTTATTTGCGGCGAGGTGCGGGATCGGGATAACTTTATTATAGGGGGCAGGATAAGGGGTTACTAGGTATCATGTAGGTGGCGGTGGGCTCCGGGAGCGGCGGTTTAGGGGTTAATATGTATAGAGTAGCTTGCGGTGGGCTCCGTGAGCGGCGGTTTAGGGGTTAATCATTTTATTTAGTTGCGGCGGTGTAGGGGGGGACATATTAGAGGTGTTTAGACTCGGGGTACATGTTAGGGTGTTAGGTGTAGACAGTTCCCATAGAAATCAATGGGATGTCTGGCAGCAGCGAACTTGTACTTTCGCTATGGTCAGACTCCCATTGATTCCTATGGGATCCGCCGCCTCCAGAGTGGCGGTTTGAAAACCAGGTACGCTGGGCCGTAAAAGTGCTGAGCGTACCTGCTAGTTTTTTGATAACTAGCAAAAGTAGTCAGATTGTGCCGCACTTGTGTGCGGAACATCTGGAGTGACGTAAGAATCGATCTGTGTGGGACTGAGTCCGGCGGATCGAAGTTTACGTCACAAAATTCTACTTTTGCCGGTCTGTAGCCTTTGATAACTAAGGAGAATCAGCCTCGCCACAAATACGCTGCGGAATTCCAGAGCGTATTTGAGGTTGATGGCTTGATAACTACCCCCCAATGTATATACATAGAAAAAAATAGTGGGAATATGTCAGACGGAGCACTCTTATGGGTGCGCTGCCAAGCCTCTTCCTCTTTGAGCGGAATAAAATCTTCTGTACAGTGCAATCTTTCCCTTGTGATTGGCTTTTCATGCTATGCACAGGTATATTAGAGCTTGGTGAGAGATTAGAGGATTTTTTTAAAATATTTAGATAGTGCTTGTTAAAGTATTTATTTCAAATATATACATATTTCATATTAGTTTTATTAAACACTTTTATTTGTTTAGGTAAACACTCACATATACAGAACATACATAGTTTCATTAAAAATACAATTATGCCTACACTACATACATTTGCACACACACACACACATACTCTACCTCTCCCCATATCACCCTGACTGCATTAACCTTCCCTTTCACTTAATCCTTTCACTCCTCAAACAGAACAACTTTCATTAATCCTTGCCTTGTTTTTTTATTTCATTTCATACCTTAATTTATTTTTTTCAGACTGCTATTTTTTCTGTTTGTTTTTTTACTTAATGATCCTTGACAGTGTTGTTGCCTATTCTTTCTCCACCAACCCTTGACTTTGACAGGTGATTTCCTTACCCATTCACTTCTTTATTTTTTCTTCTTTTTTTTAAAAAACGTTTTCATTACTTCTTAACAATTGTTTTATAAGATATCTATTTTATTAATATAAACAGTTTTAATTAATTTTTAATACAATAATTTAATGAAAAAGACACTTGCACACGTTTAATATTTGGAAACTTTTAATTTATATATATATATATATATATATATATATATATATATATAAATATATATGTATGTGTGAAACCCGACAATCAACTGTACTTTTAAACCAGATTGAGTACACATCCAATGGCCCTGCAAAACTCACAGCCCTGGTTGCTTACCTGTACTCACAGACAGCTGCATGGCTTTCAGTGACTAAGGCAGTTAGCCCCAATCAAGCCCATAAAACTAAGTTATTAACACAACACATAGAAAGTCTGGCACTCTCTTGCAAGCAGTAAAAGCAAAATGAAAGAGAAAGAGGCCTATTTTTGAAAGGCTTGTCGGACATGATCCAATATTGCGGATCATGTCCCAGAGACCTCACTGAATGCGGAGAGCAATACACTCTCTGCATTCAGCATTGCACCAGCAGTTCACAAGAGCCGCCCCCTGCAGATTTGCAGCGAATCGGCCTATAGCAGGAGGGTGTCAATCAACCCGATCGTATTCAATCAGGTTGAATAGCGGGGATGTCTGTCCACCTCCTCAGAGCAGGCAGACAGGTTATGGAGCAGCAGTCTTTAGACCGCTGCTTCAGAACTGGAATGCTCACCAGAAACACGGGGCTTCAAGCTCCATACGGAGCTTGATAGATATGCCCCTTAGTTAAATCATTTGGCCAAATGGTGATAGGCCCAGGACTAGGTCAAGGTCTCTTCCTCATTGGGCCCTTAATCTACAGCCACATAGTGCATGCCATCATCTTTATCACAGGCCCCAGGTATCACCTCTCTAAGCCTTCCATTAGCATGCCCCGGGCTCTGTGAAGAAGGATTGGTATTAGCACAGCTCTCTATTTACAAGTATATATATATATATATATATATATATATATATATATATATATATATATATATATATATATATTTAAACCCCTAAGGCAACTTAAAGGAAAATAATGAATCTATTAGTTTTCTTTGAATTTCATTGCACATTTGTTCGGATATTCATACCATGAAAAAGACAAAAAATATCTGTGTTTCCTTAAAGAATTTGACATTTGCTATGAAACCAATACACATATCTACTAAATTTAGGAAAGGATTGCATTCTCAAATCAGACTGGATACACATCTCATGAACCTGCAAAACTCACAGCCCTAGATTCTCACCAGCACTCACAGCCAGCTGTACAGCTTTCATTGATTCGAGCAGTTAACCCCAGACAAGACTGGTTGCAAATTTATATAATTAATATTATTATTTTATTATTATTATTATTATATTATTTTGATCATATTTATATTAATATATGTCATGATATATACAAATTTTGGAAAAAATATGTGTGTGCCAAAGTGAAAAAAAAGAAAATTCAAACTACACACTGCATAACATATATGTATATGTATATGTCTCTATCTATCCCTGTAATTACAAAGTAACAATTGTAAAAAGTTTAACATAAGGGATATCGTGTTTGATTAAGTTGACAAAATAATTTTAGAGCATACAAATGCCAGTTAGTAGTTCAAGGGATTAACTCTTTGCATAATAAATTAAACTGATCTTAATTCCGCATTTTCCCATGTCAGTAATAGTTCAAATTCAAATGTGGTCTAAAAAATAAATTCAAAGATAACAATTAAATAATTAGAAGTGCAACTATAAAAAAACTCAAAGCAAGTATGTAATTTAAATATATGTAACACAATAAAACACAACAAAATATATTAAAAAATAATAAATTCTACATGTAATGAAGGCAAGTTAAAATGCTACCCTAAGGGATTTTTAAGAATATTTACATTAAAGGACCACTAAATACAGTATAATTGCATATTTAACAAGGGCATAATATAAAGATAATGTAATAACACAAAATTTTAAGTAAGCAATAGATTTTTTTTCTGAGAAATATCTTTTGCCGGCCCCATGTTTCATGTGACAGTCATCAGCCATCCACAGACTAGTATATGTATACCCTATGAACTTGTGCACATGCTCAGTAGGAGCTAGAGCGCCAAAAAGTGTGTATATAAAAAGAATGTGTAGACTGGAAAAATAGCAATTTACAGTGGACAGCCAGAGGCACTCATCTCAGCATAACATGCAGGAAACTAAAGGGGCATGTATGGGCAACGTTCAAGTTTGGATGCAATTTCTGGAGCTCCTGCCATGAGAACACTATTCCACCGATTAGTGTTAATCTATTACTTCATCCTTGGATAGATTTAACATATTCTATTCTACTATAAGCCCTGCTGAACAGAATTATACCAGGATTATAGTATTTATAAATGCAGTAACCTGATCCGGACTGCTGAGAACTCTGGCGGTGGCCTAAAACAAGTCCTTGGCATCCCCCCCCACACCTCTGATTGAGGGCTGACAGTCAAACCTAGACTGCCTTGCTGCTTTTATTGCTCACTTGCTATTACTCTCTAATCCTCAGCATGGATGTGAAGTCCTTCAGCAATATCATTAAAGACATGCTCACAGATTTTGAGAAGAAACTGAGTGATCGATTTGAAGATCTCATTTGATTGTTACAAGAAAAGGACATAAGACATGACGGCTGCGTAATGATGCACAAAATAGACGACAATTTGCAGTGTGAGGCTCAGCTTTCATCTCTCAAACACTAACCTCTCCATGCTATTCATTAGGAGATTACTGTGAGGTGGTAACTACTGATGAGGGATGCAACACGTGTCAGCAGGAAAATTTCACCATAGTATCTGTGAGGCCGGGATTCATCTATACGGAACCATGCTCTAATCCTTCCACGGGTTCCCTTCAAAAACAGTTAAATACTAGAGGGGATGTGACATGGTGGAATCCTACTCACCTTTTCCAGACAGTTACTTTTACAAGATGGCAGACACTACAGATATTCATTTATCAAACCCAGGAACTAATCCATTCTGTTTTTTATGACCTCGGGATAGGTATTGGTTAGCATGGACACAGTCCTTATGTATACTCTTGGAGATGTATTTATGTCTTCCTTGGACTAGAAGTTTATATGTTACAAATCGATATGACTATCCACTCCGTATGAGTGTATTATTAAAGTTGGTTTGGTTATTACTGTTTATTACACTTAGGTACATTTATGGTATGTTTCTTCTGCATCATAGTTACTGTTTTAGCTTGCCGAGCCACCACAAAAAAGAGAGCATATGAGCGCTAGCGTAAATAAAACATAACCTTTATTTGGTTATTAAAAACAGGACATATTGTCAAATCAAATGGATAGAGATGGGATACCTCTGGCTGGCAGGCTTACGCGTTTTGGCATAGCCGTAATCATAGCATGCCGAGCACCAGTCAGCTAATCTCTACACTCTCTCATAATCACAGTTTACTAATAATCATGGCACATTGTGAACTTGAAGGTTCCCCTCTATAAACTAGTAGTTGGGTCCGGGCTGCTAGTGGCTGAAGCAGTAAGGCTTCAAAAGTGCTATCCACAAATTTTTCTCTCTTTTTCTCCACTATACAATAGAATATATCTACCAATAATTAGAGCAGTATCTCTTGTGTTAGCACTGCACATTTTTCGTACTAGCTCCTTACCTTACCGGTTACTTACAGTTATTTTGACATATGTACATTAGACCCTATGAGCAGAATACATACTCTATATAGATTGCTCCTGCTGATTCCCCTGGTAGAGTTTATCGGAAATCTACTTCAGTCTCTGTTTGCCTCTAGTTAGAATGCCTCCTCAGTTTCATAACTTTATTTTCCTATGATAGTGAGCTCTTCCTCTTAGCTCCAATATGATTTAAATTTGTAATGCACTGTTGCACTGTTATTTGTAATATTATCTCATAGGAAACTAACCTTGAGTAATCTATATGCATAATTTCTCCAAATCTTAATTGTGACAATATGAATTTATAAAGGTTAGGACCATTTAGTATAAGTTTTTATTATACCAATAGAGATAAACAAACTCAACATACAAGCCCTGGATTGTCAAACATCCTCATTAAAGTGTCATCTATATTAACTCTGAAAGCCCAAGGCTTTATTTTGTCACAGAGAGATTCTTGATGCGTTGAACTTCTCATTAGTATCAGTTGCTAATCTTTATTTACAATGTGCTAAGGCCCAAGAGTGGCCATCTTAGCTGCCAATCCTACTCTATATTGTATCATTATCAGGTTCAAGAGCGACCATCTATAAATTAAGAGGAACATATGCAAGAGAAAATGAGGTTTCACTTTGATATTCGTAACCCTACTATAGACTCATAGGTCTAGATTTGGAGTTTGGCGGTAGCCGTGAAAACCAGCGTTAGAGGCTCCTAACGCTGGTTTTAGCCTACCGCCGGTATTTGGAGTCATTAAAAAAAGGGTCTAACGCTCACTTTTCAGCCGCGACTTTTCCATACCGCAGATCCCCTTACGTCATTTGCGTATCCTATCTTTTCAATGGGATCTTTCTAACTCCGGTATTTAGAGTCGTGTCTGAAGTGAGCGTTAGAAATCTAACGACAAAACTCCAGTCGCAGAAAAAAGTCAGTAGTTAAGAGCTTTCTGGGCTAACGCCGGTTCATAAAGCTCTTAACTACTGTACTCTAAAGTACACTAACACCCATAAACTACCTATGTACCCCTAAACCGAGGCCCCCCCCACATCGCCGCCACTCAATTAAATTTTTTTAACCCCTAATCTGCCAACCGCCACCTACGTTATCCTTATGTACCCCTAATCTGCTGCCCCTAACACCGCCGACCCCTATATTATATTTATTAACCCCTAACCTGCCCCCCACAACGTCGCAGCCAGCTACCTACAATAATTAACCCCTAATCTGCCGACCACAAAGAGCCGCCAACTACATTATAGCTATGTACCCCTAATCTGCTGCCCCTAACACCGCCGACCCCTATATTATATTTATTAACCCCTAATATGCCCCCCTCAACGTCGCCTCCACCTGCCTACACTTATTAACCCCTAATCTGCCGAGCGGACCTGAGCGCTACTATAATAAAGTTATTAACCCCTAATCCGCCTCACTAACCCTATAATAAATATTATTAACCCCTAATCTGCCCTCCCTAACATCGCCGACACCTAACTTCAATTATTAACCCCTAATCTGCCGACTGGAGCTCACCGCTATTCTAATAAATGTATTAACCCCTAAAGCTAAGTCTAACCCTAACACTAACACCCCCCTAAGTTAAATATAATTTTAATCTAACAAAATAAATTAACTCTTATTAAATAAATTATTCCTATTTAAAGATAAATACTTACCTGTAAAATAAACCCTAATATAGCTACAATATAAATTATATTTATATTATAGCTATTTTAGGATTTTACAGGTAACTTTGTAATTATTTTAACCAGGTACAATAGCTATTAAATAGTTAAGAACTATTTAATAGCTAAAATAGTTAAAATAATTAAAAATTTACCTGTAAAATAAATCCTAACCTAAGTTACAATTAAACCTAACACTACACTATCAATAAATTAATTAAATAAAATACCTATAATTATCTACAATTAAACCTAACACTACACTATCAATAAATAAATTAAATACAATTCCTACAAATAAATACAATGAATTAAACTAACTAAAGTACAAAAAATAAAAAAGAACTAAGTTACAAAAAATAAAAAAATATTTACAAACATTAGAAATATATTAAAACAATTTTAAACTAATTACACCTACTCTAAGCCCCCTAATAAAATAACAAAGCCCCCCAAAATAAAAAAATGCCCTACCCTATTCTAAATTACTAAAGTTCAAAGCTCTTTTACCTTACCAGCCCTGAACAGGGCCCTTTGCGGGGCATGCCCCAAGAAGTTCAGCTCTTTTGCCTGTAAAAAAAAACATACAATACCCCCCCAACATTACAACCCACCACCCACATACCCCTAATCTAACCCAAACCCCCCTTAAATAACCCTAACACTAAGCCCCTGAAGATCTCCCTACCTTGAGTCATCTTCACCCAGCCGAGCCAAATTCTTCATCCAAGCGGAGCAAGAAGAGGTCCTCCATCCGGTAGAAGTCTTCATCCAAGCAGGGCAGAAGAGATCTTCCATCCGATTGAAGTCTTCATCCAAGAGGCATCTTCTATCGTCATCCATCCGGAGTGGAGCGGCAGCATCCTGAAGACTGAACGACGAATGACGGTTCCTTTAAATGACGTCATCCAAGATGGTGTCCCTCGAATTCCAATTGGCTGATAGGATTCTATCAGCCAATCGGAATTAAGGTAGGAATATTCTGATTGGCTGATGGAATCAGCCAATCAGAATAAAGTTCAATCCGATTGGCTGATCCAATCAGCCAATCAGATTGAGCTTGCATTCTATTGGCTGTTCCGATCAGCCAATAGAATGCGAGCTCAATCTGATTGGCTGATTCAATCAGCCAATCAGACTTTTCCTACCTTAATTCCGATTGGCTGATAGAATCTTGGATGACGTCATTCAAAGGAACCGTCATTTGTCGTTCAGTCGTCGGCCAGGATGGATGTGCCGCGTCGGAGGTCTTCAGGATGCTGCCGCTCCGCTCCGGATGGATGGCGATAGAAGATGCCTCTTGGATGAAGACTTCAATCGGATGGAAGACCTCTTCTGCCCTGCTTGGATGAAGACTTCTACCGGATGGAGGACCTCTTCTTGCTCCGCTTGGATGAAGAATTTGGCTCGGCTGGGTGAAGACGACTCAAGGTAGGGAGATCTTCAGGGGCTTAGTGTTAGGTTTATTTAAGGGGGGTTTGGGTTAGATTAGGGGTATGTGGGTGGTGGGTTGTAATGTTGGGGGGGGGTATTGTATGTTTTTTTTTACAGGCAAAAGAGCTGAACTTCTTGGGGCATGCCCCGCAAAGGGCCCTTTTCAGGGCTGGTAAGGTAAAAGAGCTTTGAACTTTAGTAATTTAGAATAGGGTAGGGCATTTTTTTATTTTGGGGGGCTTTGTTATTTTATTAGGGGGCTTAGAGTAGGTGTAATTAGTTTAAAATTGTTGTAATATATTTCTAATGTTTGTAAATATTTTTTTATTTTTTTGTAACTTAGTTCTTTTTTATTTTTTGTACTTTAGTTAGTTTAATTCATTGTATTTATTTGTAGGAATTGTATTTAATTTATTTATTGATAGTGTAGTGTTAGGTTTAATTGTAGATAATTGTAGGTATTTTATTTAATTAATTTATTGATAGTGTAGTGTGAGGTTTCATTGTAACTTAGGTTAGGATTTATTTTACAGGTAAATTTTTAATTATTTTAACTATTTTAGCTATTAAATAGTTCTTAACTATTTAATAGCTATCGTACCTGGTTAAAATAATTACAAAGTTACCTGTAAAATAAATATTAATCCTAAAATAGCTATAATATAATTATAATTTATATTGTAGCTATATTAGGATTTATTTTACAGGTAAGTATTTATCTTTAAATAGGAATAATTTATTTAATAAGAGTTAATTAATTTCGTTAGATTAAAATTATATTTAATTTAGGGGGGTGTTAGTGTTAGGGTTAGACTTAGCTTTAGGGGTTAATACATTTATTAGAATAGCGGTGAGCTCCAGTCGGCAGATTAGGGGGTTAATAATTGAAGTTAGGTGTTGGCGATGTTAGGGAGGGCAGATTAGGGGTTAATACTATTTATTATAGGGTTAGTGAGGCGGATTAGGGGTTAATAACTTTATTATAGTAGCGCTCAGGTCCGGTCGGCAGATTAGGGGTTAATAAGTGTAGGCAGGTGGAGGCGACGTTGTGGGGGGCAGATTAGGGGTTAATAAATATAATATAGGGGTCGGCGGTGTTAGGGGCAGCAGATTAGGGGTACATAGGGATAATGTAAGTAGCAGGGGTTTACGGAGCAGCAGATTAGGGGTTAATAATAATATGTAGGGGTCAGCGATAGCGGGGGCGGCAGATTAGGGGTTAATAAGTGTAAGGCTAGGGGTGTTTAGACTCGGGGTACATGTTAGAGTGTTAGGTGCAGACGTAGGAAGTGTTTCCCCATAGCAAACAATGGGGCTGTGTTAGGAGCTGAACGCTGCTTTTTTTGCAGGTGTTAGGTTTTTTTTCAGCTCAAACAGCCCCATTGTTTCCTATGGGGGAATCGTGCACGAGCACGTTTTTGAGGCTGGCCGCGTCCGTAAGCAACTCTGGTATCGAGAGTTGCAGTGGCGTTAAATATGCTCTACGCTCCTTTTTTGGAGCCTAACGCAGCCATTCTGTGGACTCTCAATACCAGAGTTATTTTAAAGGTGCAGCCATAAAAAAGCCAGCGTTAGCTACGCGGGTCCTTACCGACAAAACTCTAAATCTAGCCGATAGTTAATTTGCTGATATTAAAATGATTATTACATTTTGTTGGTAGATTATCATTCCCACATTATTATCTGTCCACAGTTAGGAGGCAGGTTATCACGTCATTGTTTTTGCTATTAAGCTATATATATTTCCATGTGGATTAACATGTAACACACTCTCAATTGTGAATTTTGTTTAATTGACTTAAAGTAACCTGTTTCTTGAATATAGATGTATAAAAACTCTTAATATGTTGTATGCTTTACAAACCTCAATGAAAGAATATGAAAATAAATAAATAAATACATTTAAAAAAAGAATGTGTAAAATTTGATAATAGGTTTGGAAAACCAGATATAAAAATTGTATAGGCTATAAATGTCACGCCGCTCCTCTGGTCTCAGGACCTGGCCGCCGCTCCAATCTGTTGTCTTGGCCGTTGCCATGGACACGGCGGTTGCTTCAGGCACAATGCAATGACATCATTGCGGCACGCCCTGTCTTCCCCTGATGCCGGTCCGGATCTCACCTGTGCTCTTCTTAGCACAAATTCAGCTCCTATGTAAGTACCTCAGCTGCTTACATCTTTGCCCAAGTATAGGTGTTACTGTATGCACTCATGGGTGCTTATTGCTGAACTACTGCTTACCTTATCGTTACTGAATGTTGCCTGTTTCTAGACTATTGTATTGCTTAACCCCTGAACTGCTGATTGCATTTTGTTGCTGAGATCTGCCTGTTCCTAACCATTCTACTGGTTTACCCCTGAACTGCTAAACTGCTGGATTACCTTTTTGTTGCTGAGCTCTGCCTGTTCCTGACCATTCTATTGGTTTACCCCTGAACTGCTGAACTGCTGGAATGTCTTTCTTTTGCTGAATTCTGCCTGTCTCTGACCATTCTTCTGTTTAACCCCTGAACTGTTGGATTGCCTTTCTGTTGCCGAACTCAGCCTGTCTCTGACCATTATCTACCTTACCCTATTGCCGTGAGTGACTACCCTGTCTACTGTGAGTACTGCTTACCTCATTTCTTAAACTCACTTTGTTCTGTGATATTTCCTTATCCTTCCACTTGATGCTGGGATAAGACGACTACTGGCCAGTCTGATAGGGGAATATCCCACGAACATTACATTATACTTGGGCCATGGACCCAAATAAGGTAGCAATAGCAGTCTCTCTTCAGGGACAGAACCTGGGAACCCATGCCATATACTTGCAGAATGTGGATTCTAAATTAGAGGCTATAACCGCTATGCTCTCCTCACTGGTTGCAGAGAAAAATGCCACTCCTGTTGCCATACAGCCGGTCCCTGCTTCTAGTGCTGCAACCTTCTCCCCTGTTTCTGGTAGTATAACCCGGATACTGTTCCCTAACAAGTATGATGGTACAACTGACTGTATGGGTTTTCTCAACCAGTGCAGGCTTCACTTCTGCAATGACCCTCACACCTTCCAGTCTCATCATTCAAAGGTCACTTTTATAATTTCTTTATTAAAAGACAAATCCCTAGCCTGGGTCTCCCCCTTTTTGGAACAGAGTGCTTAGCTTCTGAACGATGCAGATACCTTCATTTCTGCATTATCTTCTGTATTTGGGACCTCTGGCCACACTTCTGCTGCAGAATACTCTCTCTTGGATCTCTGCCAGAGCAATAGATCTGTTGCACAATACGCCATCGAGTTTTGCACCTTAGCACTTGAGACCAGTTGGGATGGTAGTGCTCTCAAAGCGGCCTTCAGGAGAGGCCTGCATGAGCGTATCAAGGATGAGCTCACTTATCATGATGTTCCATCTTCCCTGGATGAATTTATAACACTTTGCATCAGTCTGGATTCTCACTTTCAGGAGAGACAAGCTGAAAGAGAGAGAAATTGCAGAATCCTTTCCTCTCGTCCTCTTACTCATCCAGTCTCTAGACTATCCTCTACCCCTTCAGCACCTCCAGTTACCTCTGAAGAAGAACCCTTGGATCTATCTTCCCTTAAGCCCCCTGAATCTGAAAGACAGAGCAGAAGGAGATTAAGACTGTGTTTCTATTTTGGTTCTAATTCACACAAACTCAAGTATTGTGATATGCTGTCAGGAAAAGCTAACGCTTAGAGGATAACAGTGGTGTACCTCTAAGCCTGGCCACCACTAATTCCCCTAACTCTTCTCGGATACTGGCACCAGTTACCCTTACCTTTCTTCAGAATTCTGTCCATACTCAAGCCTTTATTGATTTAGCTGGAAATTTCCTAGATCACCATTTCATGATTCATGCAGAGTTGCCTCTTCAGAAAAAAAACAATGTCTTAAAATAACTACTCTTGATGGCACTCCCCTTGGATCAGGTTTAATCAATTTTGAATCAGCACCACTAACCATGACTGTGGGAGTCCTACATACCGAACAGTTGCAGCTTGATGTCATTCATTCTCCTGCACAACCAGTTATCCTTGGTCTTCCTTGGCAACGTAAATACAATCCTCAATTCGAATGGACTGAGGGACAGTTGGCCTCCTGGTGTAAATCTTGTCTTCATTCCTGCCTGGCTAAGGTTACTCTGCTGCATCACATCCCTATAGCCAGCCTTATTACCCCTTCTTCTCTTCCCTCAGTATATGCAGAATTTATTGATGTCTTTGAAAAGAAAGCAGCTGATGTGCTGCCACCTCACTGTCCTTATGCCTGCAAAATTTACCTCTTTTCTGGAGCCCCACTTCCTAAATGGAGGACTTATCCGCTCTCCAAAGCTGAGACCAAGGCCATGGAGGAATATATCCAAAAGAACCTAGCTAAAGGCTTTATTCAACCTTCCTCCTCTCCTTCCGGGGCTGGCTTCTTTTTTGTCAGTAAAAAGGATGGTGGTCTCAGACCCTGTATTGAATACAGAGCCCTAAACAACATTACAATCAAGAACCGTTATCCTATTCCTATGATCACTGAATTAGATGACTCGCTCCATAATGCTTGCTATTTTACAAAGTTAGATCTATGTGGGGCGTACAATCTCATTCGTATCTTCCCAGAACATGACTGCCTTCAACACGAGATCAGGGCATTATGAATACCTCATAATGCCTTTTGGGTTGTGCAATGCCCCTGCTTTCTTCCAAGCACTTGTCAATGATGTCTTCCGTGACCTCCTTATTTGCACTGTCATCATCTATTTGGATGACATCCTCATATTCTCCTCCACCCTTGAGGAGCATCATGAGCATGTAAAACAGGTACTTCTTCGCCTCAGAAATTTTTTTTCTGGTAGCCAAGCTGGGGAAATGTGAGTTTGATCATGTTCAGATCCAGTTTCATGAATGTGTCATCTCAAAGACGGGTTTTTCCATGGATCCAACAAAGCTAACCATAGTTCTGGAATGGCCTCAATCCACCTCATTAAAGGAACTACAGAGATTCTTGGGGTTTTCCAACTATCATCGCAAGTTTATAAAGAACTTCTTCCAAATTGTTGCTCCATTTACTGAGCTGACTAAACGAAAAAGACTGCAAGAATTGGCCTCTTGTAGCTGTGAATGCTTTCTCTCATCTGAAAAAGGTCTTTTGTTCTGCTCCTGTGCTCTGCCATCCTGATCCTGACCTACAGTTTACTCTAGAGGTTGATGCCTCTGAGATAGGAACTGGTGCAGTCTTATTCCAAAGGGACCCTTTAACCTCCAAGTTGCACCATGTAGCCTTTTTTCCCCAATTGGTTTACTTCTGCAGAGAGGAATTACGACGTGGGTAATTGTGAACTATTAACCATTAAGATGGTCATGACTGAATAGCGTCATTGACAGCCAACCCCATTCAGATTCTAACTGACCACAAGAATCTGAGGTACCTAGAGACTGCTCATCAGCTCATTCCTCGACAGGCCAGGTAGGCCTTATTCTTTTCTGGTTTTAACTTTATAGTCTCTTACCTTTCTTGGACCAAGAATAAAAAAGCTAATGCCCTTTCCCGTCAGTTTCCTCAATTTAACGGCTCTTCTGAAGCTCCTATCAAAAACATCATACCTCCTTCCTGTGTGGTTGCTCAGCTCAACACCGCTCTTCTTCAAAGACTACAATGTGCCCAATCTAAAAAACCTTCTAAAGTCTCTGCGGCTCCTGAGATTCTTTATGTTCCTCCAAACCTTTGCTCTCCTGTGCTATCCTAGGCTCATGACAGCAAGATGTCAGGTCATCCTGGTTTGACAAGAACCTTTAAACTCATTCCCCAACACATGTGGGGCCTACCATGAAGTCAGACTTTCAGGATTATGTCATGGCTTGTCAGACTTTTGCTGTTAATAAGATTCCCCGTTCCCTACCTCATGGCCTACTTCAACCATTGTCCATACCTAAACAACCATGGACACACACAGCCATGGATTTTGTTGTAGACCTCCCTTGTTCTGATCATCATACAATCATCTGGGTTGTGGTGGATCGGTTCTCCAAACTTGCTTATTTTGTACCTTTACCTAAGTTACCTACAGCCCAAGAATTGTCCACTCTTTTTCTGCTACACGTGGTACGCCTCCATGGTATACTCATAAATATCATCTCTGAAATATCCCATGGGCATTACAAGAAATGGAGATTAGTTGCCACATTTCCAGAATAAGATCATATATTTCCAATCTTTCTGATCTTAACTATCTATATCTGTCTAATGATAATATATGTTGAACTGGCTTTTTCCAGTTGTCTAGGGTAGATGGAAAATACTTTTTCCAAAGTCTAGGTATTAACTTATAGTGCTATTGGCAAAAATACAGAACAATTAAGTGTGGGAGGTAAGTAAACTATGAAACAAAATCACACAAAATATCCCTATTGTAATATATATTTTAATCTACGGGGTGTCATTCATCACCTAAGCATTAATTTAAAGGGATAGTAAAGTCCAAATTTAAATTTAATGATTCATATAGGGCATGTCATTTTAAACAACTTTCTAATTTACTTTTATCGTCAAATTTGTTTTGTTTTCTTGGCATTCTTAGTTGAAAGCTGAACCTAGATAGGATCATATGCTAATTTTTAAGCCCTTGAAGGCAGCCTCTTATCTGAATGCTTTTGACAGTGTTTCACAGCTAGAGGGTGTTAGTTCATGTGTTTCATATAAATAACAGTGTGCTTATGCATGTGGAGTTATTTAAGAGTCAGCACTAATTGCCTGAAATGCAAGTCTGTCAACAGATCTGAGATAAGGAGGCAGTCTGCAGAAGCTTAGATACAAGGTAATTACAGAGGTAAAAATTATAAGCCAGATTATGAGTTTTGCGTTATGAGGAGTGCGGTACTAACTTGCACGTTATTCTCACCGCTCACTTTCCTACAGCGCTGGTATTACAGGTTTTTACAAACCCGGCATTAAAAAAGGCAAGTGAGCATAGAGCTAAATTGTGCTCCATACCGCACTCCAATACCAGCGCTGCTTAAGTCAGCAGTGAGCTGGTTGTATGTGCTTGTGCACTATTTACCCATAGACATCAATAGGGAGAGCAGGCTGAAAAAAGTCTAACACCTGCAATAAAGCAGCATAAAGCTCAGTAACGCAGCCCCATTGATTCCTATGGGGAAACTAAATTTATGTTTACTCCTAACACCCTAACATGAACCCCAAGTCTAAACACCCCTAATCTTACACTTAACCCCTAATCTGCTGCTCCAGACATCGCCGCCACTATAATAAACATATTAACCCGCCACACTCCCGCCTCGCAAACACTAGATAAATAGTATTAATCATTAATCTGCCGCCCCTAAAATCGCCGCCACCTACCTACACTTATTAACCCCTAATCTGCCGCCCCCAACGTCGCCGCCACTATACTAAATTTATTAACCCCTATATCTAAGTCTAACCCTAACACCCCCTAACTTAAACATAATTAAAATAAATCTAAATAAAACTTACCATTAATAACTAAATAACTCCTATTTAAAAATAAATACTTACCTGTAAAATAAACCCTAAGCTAGATACAATATACCTAATAGTTACATTGTAGCTAGCTTTGGGTTTATTTTTATTTTACAGGCAAATTTGTATTTATTTTAACTAGGTAGAATAGTTACTAAATAGTTATTAACTATTTACTAACCACCTAGCTAAAATAAATACAAATTTACCTGTAAAATAAAACCTAACCTAAGTTACACTACAATTAAATAAATTACCTAAATTAAATACAATTAAATAAATTAAATACAATTAGCTAAATTACAAAAAAAACAAAGACTAAATTACAGAAAATAAAAAACAAATTACAAGATATTTAAACTAATTACACCTAATCTAATAGCCCTATCAAAATTATAAAAGCCCCCTCAAAATAAAAAAAAACCCTATCCTTAACTACCAATAGCCCTTAAAAGGGCCTTTTGTGGGGCATTGCCCCAAAGAAATCAGCTCTTTTACCTGAGAAAAAATACAACCAACCCCCGAAATAAAACCCTAACTTAAAAAACCTAAGCTCCCCATTGCCCTGAAAAGAGCATTTGGATGACATTGCCCTTAAAAGGGCATTTAGCTCTATTGCTGCCCAAAGCCCTAACCTAAAAATAAAACCCACCCAATAAACCCTTAAAAAACCTAACACTAACCCCTGAAGATCCACTTACAGTTTTGAAGATCCGACATCCATCCTCAATGAAGCCGGGAGAAGTCCTCATCGAAGTGGCAAGAAGTCCTCAATGAAGCTGCAAGAAGTCTTCATCCAAGCCGGGAGAAGTGATCCTCCAGACGGGAAGAAGTCTTTATCCAGACGGCCTCTTCTATCTTTATCCATCCGGCGTGGAGCAGGTCCATCTTCAAGACATCCGACGCAGAGCACCCTCTTCTTCAGACTACCTGACGAATGAAGGTTCCTTTAAGTGATGTCAACCAAGATGGCGTCGCTTAGATTCCGATTGGCTGATAGAATTCTATCAGCCAATCGGAATTAAGGTAGAAAAAATCCTATTGGCTGATGCAATCAGCCAATAGGATTGAACTTCAATCCTATTGGCTGATCCAATCAGCCAATAGGATTGAGCTTGCATTCTATTGGCTGTTCCAATCAGCCAATAGAATGCGAGCCCAATCCTATTGGCTGTTTGGACACTGAAGAAATGACACTTTGCAACAATATAAAGTAGCGAGTGTACAGCCTGTATAACAGTGTACATTTGCTGTCCCCTCAAAATAACTCAACACACAGCCATTAATTTCTAATCCGTTGGCAACAAAAGTGAGTACACCCCTAAGTGGATTTTGTGTGGCCATCATTATTTTCTATCACTGCCTTAACCCTTTTGGGCATGGAGTTCACCAGAGCTTCACAGGTTGCCACTGGAGTCCTCTTCCACTCCTCCATGATGACATCACAGAGCTGGTGGATGTAAGAGACCTTGCACTCCCCCACCTTCCATTTGAGGATGCCCCACAGATGCTCAATAGGGTTTAGGTCTGGAGACATGTCATGATGTTATAAAGAGAAAAATATCATAAAGAGAGAGAATGTCCAAGCTATTCTTATTTCCAATAATTAATCAGATTGTATTCTGAATTTAAGCCTGTAGGAACTCTTGTTTTTAATTTAAAGATCCAAAACATCTCTCTCTCTCTTTCCTAAAATCTTGTTTTTATCCCCGCCTCTAGGGGTGATCTAATTTGTTCAATTATTTGCCATCTTAGAGTATCTATTCTTTTTTTTGTGAACTCTACTGAAGTGTTGGACTAGAGGGGTACTGACATGGTTCCTTTAACACAAGCGACATACTGTTCATTTATTTGTGTATTTATTTACTCATATTTACCCATATGTATTTATTTAACACAAGTGACATTCTGTGTTTCCATATGTTTTTATGCATATGTAAATTTGCTAACACGCATTAGAAATATAGTTAGAAATATAGTTATGATTTAATCTAAAGCTAATAGCTAGGTAATCTGTCCACATATGTGTTGACTGCAACACACCTACAATTTCACGTATTTGATTGGATTATATGTTGACCAAATAGACAATGAACACTACTTTTAAATATTTTTAGTGCAGGTGTATTGAATAGCTACGATTACTGCCCCTTGCCAAAACATGTCAGCATTTCAATGCTCACTGCTGAGTGTGTTGTAACCTGTTTGCTGTAGACCTTCTTGGTCTTTTTTACCATTATTTGGATGAATAAAGAACCGTTTTTTTTTACTACATCAGCCTACGATACTCTTTTGCTTCTTATTATATATATATACACACACACATATATATATATATATATATATATATATATATATATATATATATATATATATATATATAAATAATGTGTGTGCATATGTATTTAATTATTTATTTACATGTGTATATATGTACTTACAGACATATTTATACATATCAACACTTAAATACATATGAACTCATATAAATATATATATATATATATATATATATATATATATATATATATATATATATATATGCATTGGGGCTCTTTGCAGTTAAGTAGATGAAAACATGTAAACATATTTCTGTAATATTTATATTTATTAAAGTGTTCTGTATTTACTGTAAATATTTCACTTTCCAATGTTCTGTACATAGCAAAATGTGTTCTATGTATTTATAAAAAGATATTCCTATATACTGTATCTGTATATATCTATACCCATATATAATTATTATTATTATTATTATTATTATTATTATTATTATTATTATTATTATTATTAATGATAGGGGTGTACAATAACCAGGATTTGTGATAAAATACAAAACATAACAAAACTAAACAAATCTAGTACAGAAGAAAGAGGGCCCTGCTCCAGAGAGCTTACAGTCTACAGGTTTAGGGTGCAGAGACATAAGGTTGGGTAGATGGTCACATCCGTTGTAGTTGCAGCAGTGAGTCAGGCAGTTCATGTATTAGTTTGGTTAGGATGAGAGATGGAGGAGAGATGGTAAGCCTCTCTCAATAGGTGGGTTTCAAGTAGCGTCTGAAGCTATACAAGGTTGGAGACCTTATGGAGTGCGTTAGAGAGTTTCAGAGGACAGGAGCAGCATGTGAGAAGTCTTGAAGACAGGAGTGGGATATAGAGATAACAGGAGTGGAGAAACCTAGGTCATAGGTTGATCGAAGAGGATGGGATGGGGAATATATGACGAGAGAGGAAATATATAGCTGGGAGTTAGACTGTTGAGTGCTTTGTAAGTTAGCATTACTACTTTAAATTGTATTCTGGAGTGTATGGGGAGCTAGTGTTGAGACAGGAATAGCAGAGCAGCTGAGGAAGATCGTTGGCTTAGGTGAATGAGTCTAGCAGAAGCATTTATAATAGATTGGAGGGAGGAGAGGCAGTGTTTTCGAAGGCTATTTAAAAGTAGATTGCAATAATCAATGTGTGATAAAATGAGGGAATTAATTATTATTTTTTTAGTTTTTTGAGTAAGGAAGGAATGAATTCTGGAAATGTTGCATAGGTGTGAATGGCAGGATTTGGTAAGAGCTTGTATATGTGGTTCTGAGTCAAGTGTGTCCCCAAGACAGCGGACCTGGGGTAAGGTGTTGCAAATCTTCAACTGTCAGAGAAATGTCAGGTGTTGGATGTCTCGAAGAGGGTGAAATAAGAAGCAGCTTATTTTGGGACAGATTGAGTTGGAGGTAGTGTGAAGACATCCAAGAGGAAATTGCAGAGAAGCAGTTGGAAATCTTGTTGAGTAAAGAGGGAGATATATCAGGAGAGGAAAGATAGATTTGGGTATCAGCATATAAATGGTACTGAAATCCAAAGGAGGCTATGTTTTCCAAGGGAGGATGTATAGAGAGAGAAAAAGCAAGGGACCCAAGACAGAGCCTTGCGGTACTCCAACTGAAAGAGGCATAACCCGTATAATCATGTATTTATAAAGGTATAAATATATAGGCCTAAATTATAAGTGGAGCGCAAAATTGCACTTTTGCAAGCGCAATAGTTGCACTCCATTCAGTAATACCAGCGCACTCAAATGTGGACTGGAATTACAAGTTAAGCGCAATGTAAAGTCGAACTTGCGCACATTATGGTCCCTATTTATCAAAGGTCTTGCGGACCTGATATGACAATGCGGATCAGGTCCGCAAGACCTCGCTAAATGCGGAGAGCAATACGCTCTTCGCATTTAACATTGCATCATAACCGCTGCTTCATAACTTGTGTTTCTGGCGAGTCATGAGAGCAGTCTTCCATAGGCTCCAAAGGGAGCCTCGTTCTCATGCCATGAGACATGGAAAAGCACCTAGCGCAGCGCTGGGGGTAATTCACGCAGAATTGGGCAGCAAAATAAAAATATATATGAATATGAATATACTGTATACATATATATTTAGTGTTTATATATATATATATATATATATATATTTTGTATGTATGTGTGTATATATATATATATATATATATATATTTATATATATATATATATAAACACTAAATATATATTCCTGAGGAAGGGGATACGGTCCCTGAAACGTCACAAATAAAAGTACATATGTAAAAGGACCAGCGAGTGCTAGCTATCTGTTCATTGATATTCAATTCTTGCATGCACCCTGGCAAGTTGACCTAAGAAGTGTGAGTGCTCTCCAGTTGTCTATATTTGAATTAAACATATATATATATATATATATATATATATATATATATATATATATATATATATATATATATATATATATATATATATGTTTACAGTTAAAACAAAGTTCCCATAGACCGCAATATAAAGGCACTTTTCAGTATACCCTATAACTCCTCACTTTAACCCCTTATAACTACTTTGTACAGTTTAAAAAAAAATAATAAATAAAGATGCTTATATTTTTTTTACTCAAAAAAGGAATTGTCCATTTATTTGGTGGGGCAATAGGGGCACTTTTAAAGGGACACTGTACCCAAAAATTTAATTTCGTGATTCAGATTAAGCATGAAAATTTAAGCAAATTTTGAATTTACTCCTATTATCAAATTTTCTTCATTCTCTTGGTATCTTTATTTGAAATGCAAGAATGTAAGTTTAGATGCCGGCCCATTTTTGGTGAACAACCTGGGTTGTCCTTGCTGATTGGTGGATAAATTCATCCACCAATAAAAAAGTGCTGTCCAGATTACTGAAACCAAAAAAAAAGCTTAGATGCCTTCTTTTTCAAATTATGATAGCAAGAGAACGAAGAAAAATTGATAATAGGAGTAAATTAGAAATTTGCTTAAAATTGCATGTTCTTTCTGAATAATTTGGGTTCGGTGTCCCTTTAAACTAAAAGGTCTGACCTCTGGTTAATTGCGCTAGGTGTACAGTGCTCCAGCGAGCTTGCGGAAGCATTAACCAGCCACTTGTAATGGCTGCTTATTTAACATGCGCAAATGTAAACAGCAGGTTTTCCCCTATATGGGTGCACATTAAAATAGCGCTACACTTTTAATCAAGCCCATATTGTACAAAAAAAACATTAAATATATTTAGAAAGTTTAAAGAACATTGTAATGTGAAATATTTATAGTTTTATTTCGGGTTAGCGGACATGAGAATATGCAATCTGGTTTGCGCATGACTGAGGTGTTACATTTTGTTTTTTTCTCTTTGACTTCTATGGGGTAATATGTGAATGCGCACACAATATTTTAAGTTTGGCTTTTTGCACTCGTCGGGTTAGAGCAAGAGCGAAAACCATTTACTTTCTACTTATAATATGAGTGCAACCAGACGAGGGCAAAAGCTTACTTTTAGCACAGTTAACGCTCAAGCAGGAGCATTAATTAGCACTCCACTTGTAATATGTGCCTTAGCTGTTTATATACATTTTTTCTCCTCTTTGCCTGTGTTTCTATGAGTGTAGTGTTTGTTTTGTGTGTGTGTGTGTGTTTGTGGGTTTGTATAGTCAGTATATGCTGTGTTTGGTGAGTATGTGGTTGTGTGTGCATGTGTGTGGGTAGTGTGTTTGTTTAGTGGTTATGAGTGTAGAGTTTGTGTAGTGTTTTGGAAGGCCATTTAAAACTAGATTGCAATAATTAATGTGTGATAAAATGAGGGTGTGCCTAGCATCATAGGGATGCCCCCCTGACGCAATCCCATTATTGAAATCTCATGATCACGTGCATTATCGCGAGATTTCAATTTGTTTACATCGAAACAGTTGTTCCGATGTAGAGACTTTACCCCAGCACGAAAGGATTAAAAACAGTAAAAAATATGAATAAACCAGAGTTTGTAAATAACTAGTGTGTACCTGCTAGAGACTCATTTTATTTGTCTTACTAGCAAACATAATCATCCAAACATTACATATCAGAAAAGCATTACAGTTTGGGATATTTTAACATGAGTGGCATTTTGTGGCATTTGTCCATAGGTGTAAAAAAACAAAGCTATCATATGGTGTATGGATACAACATTCACTAAAACATTTTCAATTAAAATTGTTACAGTTATATGGTTTCTATTGTGCCATGGATGTTTGGATGGAGTAAAGTTAAGGAACAGATGCCAGTGACATTTCATTTTAACACAATATTTCCAATGAAATTCTCTCTATAGTACACAAGGTTCTATTATAACTTACAATTAGCAAGATAATATCTCAAAGAAGGATCAAGTTAAAGAAACTGTGATACCAGATGCTCATTTAGCATAATTAAACACATAAGTTTTTCAAGTATAATTTTAAATAAAGCATTACATTTCATCTTTGATTAAGATATAGTTTTACCCTGTTTGTTAAACTGTTTTTTTTTTTTTAAATGTGCACACATTTCCCATTTAAAAAGAAACTGTCATTTTTAAAATGTTCTTTAACAATTTTAAAGTTATTTGAGGAACAAAGTATATAAAACATTTTTGACCTTGAAGTTTCTATTTACACTTATGTTTTACAATGAGTTCAGAATAACTTTTGGACAATCTGAACTATCAACAAAATATGGCCAGAACAATTATTTCAATAGAGGAGTCATATAGACCTCTAGCTTATTCTAAAAAAATAAAATATTTTTCATAAAATCACAATTAACTATCTGTTATGTGAATTTTAGCATGGTTTGAGCTAGCTATAAAGAAACTATAACCCTAGAACAAAAATGGGACATGTGATCACAATTTCAACAAGTGATCATAGGATCTCTGTTATAACAAAATTACCAAATAAAAGTATAAATATACCATAAACAACTGGGGTCCCTTTTTCTTCCCAAAAATATGTAGAAAAATATGACAGACCTTAATTTTTTTTTTTTAAGTAAATAGCATACTAAATGATCATAACAAAATATGAGCAAATACCTCACATCATTAGAGGTTTTTAAATAATCTAAAGAATCCAAGATTATACCATATAAATATATCATGTGATCCCTATTTTTTTTTTTTTTTAGGAGAGTCAACATATTGAAATATGTGGTTTCGCATTTTTATCATTTGTGTGATCAGTATATGAACGAAACCTTTTGCCATGTGATATTTTGTTGATTGTGTAAGGATCCTTTTCTACTGTTTTTTTATTTTTAAAGTCTTATAGTTATCCTAATAAATTACCAAAGTTAGGCATTTTAAAATTATGAGTATAATTATTGTAATAGATAGATAGATAGATAGACCACCCCTTTAAATAATTTCAGTTAGATTTTAAATATAGCATGGTTAAATATTTTATTCCTAAAGGGGCAAAATGGTACAATATCACTGAAAACTTTTATTTATGTATAGAATTCCAAATTTTCAAATGTCTATAAAATCTAAGGTAGACATGTGCGATTCGTTTCGGATCGATTCGGAAATTCGGCAAATTCGGAGATTCGGATCGATTCGAATTTCCGAATTAAAATACTGCCGAAATTACCGAATAAATCCGAATTAGTTCGGATTTATTTGGTAAATTCAGATGGCCATGGATTATACTAGTATTGTACAGTATATTAGGTTATATCACTCTGCTATGGGTTACACCTAATATACAGTACATAATACTGGTCTAATACACAGCACACATACCGAATTTCCGAACCGAACCGAATCCAGCCGAATTTTTTCTAATCCGAAACGAATCCAAAACAAATTCATTCAAATTTTTCCAAATTCGAATTGATCCGAAACGAAATTCGAGAAAACTCTGAATCGAACCAAAACTAATTTTTCGATTATGCACATATCTCAACTCAGGCACTATTGGATATCAAATACACTATTTAAAAGGAGACTCAGGATTGTGCACGTGACTTGAACAGTAAATGGAATAATATGGTAGCAGTGTTTTGTGCACGGTGGTAACAAAGTTATAACTATGGCGCTCAATGCATGTTCAAGCTCATGAGCCTACCTCAAAAAAATCTCATGGAATTATGTGTTCCACTGGAATCATGGACGTTTAATTTTAAATTCCATGTCCCTTTTAGTCAAAGGCAGGTAGGAAAAGATAAGTTTCCCCACTAGTACTCCTGTCCCATTAATATTAAGATCTGAGGTAAACTTTTTACTCCTCTCCCCCAATTTTTTTATATAAACTTTAAAGGGATTTGCTAAGTACTTCAGACAGTAAACATTCAAATATGGAGCATTATACAAAATAAGTGGTATTTATTAGAGACCATTAGAAACAGAGAGCACCAAACCTTTTTTTTTAAGCAAAAAAATAACTTGTTTTTAAGTTTATTTTATTTTTTGTTTCCTGTGTGGGTAGTTAGGGGAGGGATTATTTTAACCTGTTTGTGCCTACCTAGACTATAAATTTAGCACAGTAACTCTTGGAGCCTACTCTGAGAGGGTCTGCTGCCTTGATTATCTGCTAAAGTAAGATTCTCTGTCTAAGTATAGCAGTTAGATAAACAAGGTAATCTTTTAAATTGTTTGCTGTAATCTTTTAAATTGTTTGCTGTGCAAGGGTTGCATTTTTTTTTTAAATAAAAAAAATAACTTTTTTGTTTTTAAGTTTATTTTTTTTTTATTTTTGTTTCCTGTGTGGGTAATTAGGGGAGAGATTATTTTAACCTGTTTGGGCCTACCTAGACTATAAATTTAGCACAGTAACTTTTGGAGCCTGCTCTGAGAGGGTCTGCTGCCTTGATTATCTGTTAAAGTAAGATTGTCTGTTTAATTATAGCAGTTAGCTAAACTAGGTAGTTAGGCAAACAAGGATTTGGAGTAACCAAGGGGAAATATAATTATTTTATATTTTTAAACAGTGTCAGAGAGGGCTGTTTTGCCTAGTATAGTGAACGGTCCTTTAGTCGTGGAAGAGGAGCATACAATGGTGGGCAGTCCTTCAGACATGGTAGAGGGGCATACTTTAGTTAACAGTCCTTCGGTTATGGAAGAGGGGCATGCAATTTGGCCTGAGGCAGATGTTGGTGGTATGAGACTTTATTATTAGGAAGGTTGATAGGGTAATTTGTCATCCAGAACAGTTTGTTGTCTTCCAGGGGCTCATGTTAGGCATATTGTGGAGCGTATTGATAGATTGTTAGAGGGATGTGGGTCTGATCCTGCAGTCATGGTACATATTGGTACTAATGAAGGCATCAGTGGGAGATGGAGAGTCCTAAAAAATGACTTCAGGGAGTTAGGTAGCAAGCTTAGAGCAAGGACCTCTAAAGTAATATTTTCTGAGATATTACCAGTGCAGTGTGCTAACTCAGTAAGGCAGAAGTCGCTAAGGTCTGTTAATTCATGGTTAAAAACATGGTGTAAAACTGAGGGGTTTGACTTTTTAGAGCACTGGGCTGACTTTTCACTTGGGTACAATTTTTACAGTATGGATGAATTACACCTGAATGACATGGGTGCAGGTGTGTTGGGGGTAAGGATGGTAGCACGTTTAGAGAATCTTTTAAACTAGGGGGGAGAGTCAGTTAGAACACAATAGAACAGATAGATTAGTCTGTGAATATGTCACTTCTATAGTATCTCAAGGAAGGGATGACTTAAGAAATGTCACATTAGAAAATATGGAGGAAAGCACACCAAGAAGCAGCAAAAAACACACGAAAATTAAATGTATGACATTAAATGCAAGAAGCATGATGAATAAAATGGGGGAGCTGGAGCTCTTAGTACAAGAAGAGAACTATAACATTTTCAGTATAACTGAAACTTGATGGGATGATTCACATGACTGGGCAGTTAACTTAGAGGGGTAAACTTTATTTAGGAGGGACAGGAATAATAAAAGGGGTGGAGGAATCGGTATGTATATTAAACCTAACCTAACCTTAAACCTACAATAAGGGAAGATATTTATGCTATAGGTATTTCAACTGTGGGTTGAAATAAAGAGTGGGGGGAACAATCCTAAAACAAATCGTAAAAAAATATTACTTGGAACTTGCTACAAGCCCCCCCACATTAGTGACCTTAAGGAAACTCAACTACTTATGCAAATAGGTAAGGCTGCTAATAACAGTGCTGTAATTATGGGAGATTTTAACTACCCTGATACAAACTGGGCCAACGAAACTAGTAATACAGCTAAGGGGGATAGATTTTTTTTAATGTTCTCAGGGATAACTTCTTGTCGCAATTAATAGAGGCACAAACTAGGAGTAAAGCTATATTGGATTAAGTGCTATCAAACAATACAGATATAATATCAAACATAGAAGTCAAAGAACATTTGCGTAACAGTGATCATAACATGGTCACATTTGAAATCTCTTTTCATAAGCAGTGTCGTAAAGGTTTAACTAAGACTTTTAATTTTAAGAAAGCAAAATTCAACGATTTAAGGAAATCATTAAATAACATAAATTGGGACAAAGTATTCTCTAATAAAAATACAGAGGATAAATGGATAACATTTAAAACTTTGTTAAATAAATATACATATAAAAAAACATATTGTTATAAAAAAAAAAAATCAAAGCCAATGTGGCTAAATAAAAATGTGTTATGAGAAATTAGGAAAAAACGTAGGGCATTTAAATTATTCAAAGAAAATAGTACAGACTCAACATGCAATATTTATAAGGAATGTAACAAAGCATGCAAAAAAGCAATCAAATTAGCCAAAATTGAAAATGAAAAATTAATTGCAAAGGATTCTAAGTCTAACCCTAAATGGTTCTTTAAGTACATAAATAGCAAAAAAAATATAAGAAGGATAATATAGGTACATTAAAATGTGTGAAGGGTAGCATAATTATTAGTGGCAGGGAGAAGGCTGAGGTACTAAACCAGTTCTTTTCTTCAATATACACAAGAGAGGAACCAATGGATGATACTTTGGAACAAACTAGAACATGCCAGCACATACCATTAACTGGGTTATGGACAGAGGATATCAGGAAAAAACTGGATAATATTAAAGTAAATAAAACTCCAGGTCCAGATGGAATTCACCCAAGGGTGTTAAGGGAATTTAGAACTGTTATAGACAAACCTCTACTCTTAAATTTTCAAGACTCATTATCCTCAGGCATGGTCCCCCCAGATTGGTGTAAAGCTTATGTGGTGCCACTCTTCAAAAAGGGAAGCAGGGATGATCAGACCAGTAAGTCTGACATCAATAGTAGGGAAGATATTTAAGGGATTATATTGATGAGCATAATCATATAAACAAGATTATGAGTTTAAATCAGCACGGTTTTATGAGAAATAGATCATGTCAAACTAATCTAATTAGATTCCATGGGGAAGTAAGTAAAAATATAGATACATTGGAATCAGTTGATATGATATACTTAGATTTTGCAAAGGCGTTTGATACAGTGCCACATGAGAGATTAATGCAAAATATGAATTGACAGGGAATAACTGAAAATGTTAGCTCATGGATAAGTAACTGGATAAAAGAAAGGGAGCAACGAGTAGTAGTGAATGGATCATACTCAGATTGGACAAAGGTAATAAGTGGAGTCCCCCAGGGATCAGTACTGGGTCCTGTTCTTTTTAATATTTTTATAAATGACTTGGAGCAAGAATTAATTAGTGACATCTCTATTTTTGCAGATGATATTAAATTAAGTAAGTTCATTAGGTCAGAGCAGGATGAACTTTTGTTATAAATGGATCTGCAAAAATTAGAAGTATGGACAGGTAAAGGGAAAATGAGATTTAATACAGGAAAATGCAAGGTTCTGCATTTTGGAAGAAAAAATAAGCAGGCAATTTATTATTTAAATACGACACAACTTCTCCAAATAGAGGAGGAAAGGGATTTGGGAGTAGTAATAGATAACAAGCTAAAGATAGATTCACAATGCAGGGCAGTGGCTTCAAAGGCTAATAAGATACTAGCATGTATTAAGAGGCATTGATTCAAGGGAGGAAAATACAATTCTTTCACTATATAAATCCCTTGTAGACCTCACCTTGAGTATGGAGTGCAGTTCTGGTGGCCGATCGCAAAATAAGATACTGTAGAACTAGAGAAAGCTCAGAGAAGGGTCACAAAGCTAATAAGGGGAATGGAAAATTTAAGCTATGAGGAGAGGATAGCCAAACTGGGTCTGTTTTCTTTAGGATAAAGGCGCTTGAGAGGTGACATGATTACTTTATATAAATATATTCAAGGCCCATATACAGAGATAGCAAAAGCTCTATTTATTCCAAGAAAATTGTGACAAGAGGTCACAATTTAAGGTTGGAGGAAAGGAGATTTAATCTCCTGCAACGGAAACATTTTTTCACTGTAAAAGCAATAAAATTGTGGAACTCATTACCAAAGTAGGTAGTGAATGCTAATACCATAGATACATTTAAAAATTGGTTGGATACATTTCTGCGTAGAAAGAGAATTCATGGATATGATTGCTTGTATTAAATGGGTCACCTTTTAGTGCTATTATTTAGGCTTAACTGGAGTTTTTTGTAAGTATTTTACTGTATGTTTGTATAGGTTGAACTCAATGGACTTCTGCCTTTTTTCAACCTCATCTACTATGTTACTATGTTACCTTACGTTTAACCACAAAGTAGTATAAGTTGTGATACATTAACCCACCAAATTTATCTTTGCACCTGGCCTATTTCCATTTCTGTGTTGAACCCACGTTAATATTTCTAAATCTGTGTGTATACTTTGAGTTGTTGCATATGTTTTGTAAATTTGAATGTTTTCTTTATATGGTAATATATATATATATATTTGTATTTAAAGGGACAGTCTACTCTAAAATTTGTATTGCCTAAAATTATAGATAATCATTTATTATCCATTCCAGTTTTGCATAACCAACACGGTTATATTAATATACTTTTTTACCTTTGTGATTACCTTGTATCTAAGCCTCTGCATACTGCCCCTTTATTTCAGTTCTTTAGACAGACTTGCATTTTAGAAAATCAGTGCTGACTCATGAATAACTCCACATGAGTAAGTACAATGTTATCCATATGGTACACATAAACCAGCAGTGTCTTGGTGTGAAAAGCTATACAAATGCACTGAGATAAGATGTGGTTTAGAGACAGGCAATAATGCATGTTAAACGGTTGCTCACAGGTCCTGAAAATGAACATACATTCCAATATGGCCCCTCATTTGAAAATTTTGGACACTCTTATTGTAAAATGGCATTTGGATAGAATCATGAACAGATAACTCTTTATCTTTTTCTAGACAGATGATTTACTGAAGCTATTTCATCTCTCTATAATTTAGTGAATGGATTGGGCTCTATTTAAAGACTGCGGATGCAGCTATAGAGTCTGCAATAGCAAGTTGCTGAAGCATTAGTAGTAAGACTGGTGCTACCCAGAGTAATCTGACTGGGGTGACTGACAAAACTTGCTCTTGTACGATTAGTTGCGGGAGAATGGGGGTGGGATAGCACATGGAGTTACAGTGCAATATTAACTTTCTACAGCAAATGTTGCACCACTGGCAACAAACAAAAGCAGACAGGTTCCCTGCATGGGAATTTTTTTTGCCCCCACCTTTTTAAATGATGACCAGGCATTACTTTTAATAATGAAAAAGCTAAAAATGCCGCACTATCTTTTAAAACAAATAGAATCAATTATCTCTTTCACATACTTGAAAGTAATGCTCAAACTAATTATTTGTACATGTAAATAAATATATGTTTCTAAAATGTTCTTTTTAAAAATTAATTTTTAAACAATATGCATTCATTTTCTTTTGTGCTTGCTTAATCGCACTGAACTACATAAAAGCCCATACATTTATTGTCATACCAGTATCATGATCTTTATGCTACAATTGTGCAATTTGCTTTTAATTAACATATTCCTATTAAAGTAGATTGCTCACAGTAAAGCACATCAAAGTGATTCCCATGGCTGCAAAGTTAAGTTAAAAACTAACTTTAAATAGCACAGACTGTTAAAAGAAAATTTAACTGTAATACATAAAATTGTAAATGAGTTAGGTAATGTCAGCCCTAATTACCTTTTTTCAGTTTTAATAGAGATAATAAGCCAAACGGGCATAACAAGAAATTAGCAAAAATCTTCATACCAGATGTGAAAAACCACCTCTATAAAGAACATTTTACACGTTGGAATGCTTGCCAGTGGATTTGCTTCCTGCATATATAGTTGATTAAATATATATATATGGTTTGGCAGGTTCAAATCATTCTGAAATGGTTTCCATTTCTATTTTTTATTAGAATTTTTCCTGAAAGGGTTAAACAAATTATCTAGGCCGAGGGCAAATATTGCCAGGTGGTTTTAAGTAACCTTTGCCATGAACATATTGCCGCAGTTTAGGTTTAGCATTTATAATTCCTGATGGAAAATGTTACATGAGAATATGGGAAATACTTGCTGGACAGCCGGCACTGATTGCCTCTGTTCTACTCACACTGCTCAAAAACCATCTGTTCCCATTACATACAGTACATAGAATGTGGCAAAAGGTGAAAGACCAAATAGTGACTAGTTTTTAAAACTTTTTTTTCTCGTTATAATTATGCTTTTTTTAATTGCAATGAGTTAAAATGTGTTTAGTAGATTTGTTTTCAGAATTATTTATCGTATATTTTGCTAAATATTAGGTAGTCAGAAATTAAATGGTAAATATATTATTTTTAAAAGTTTTTTTTTTTTTTTAGAGATTGTATGTTAAATTATTATTATTAATTTTATTAATAATAATAATAATAATAATGAAAATAATAAGAGCAAAAAGTAGGTATGAAATGTCCTGCTGAGAAATGTTTAACATTAAATAATACATTTTGGACAAATTATTAGGAATTCATTTTTCTGAAATATGTTTTTTCAGGATATTTGTGTGGTGCACTATTTGGTTAGTTTAAAATGAGCAGAAAAAAAAATAAGTGCTATCGACTAAAGGGGATTCATTGTTTTCTTCCACCTGGAAGCCACATTTTAAGAATGGAACATTCACTGTGAGGCTTTCTATTTGTGGAGAGAATACTATATACTATATATATAAAACAATTACGTAGCCATTCCCTTTTTGTGTATAAGTCTGTATACTCTTAGCACTTGATTAACATATATATATATATATATATATATATATATATATATATATATATATATATATTTATATATATATATATATATATATATATATATATATACACACAAATGATAAAATCAAATGTAATTAATTAAATATTTATCTATGAACTAGATAAGTTTATACTTTTAGGTAATACCAGGCAGACTTGCTGGGCCTATGGCTCTTATCTGCCACCAATACTCTATGTTTCTATGCTAATTCATTACTTTATTACTCAAAACACATCAGTATGTAGATAAAAAAGATGGTGCAAGGCAAGATTTGAACCAGTTAAAACTCATACCCTTATTCCTAAACCCTACAATATATGTGTTTTCTGTTTGTTGGATATATATCTCTAGTGTACAGGTCATAAACAATACATCCATTTCTCAGCATTTCATTTATTTATCCATATTAAGACCGGTCTACAATTATATGTTAACATATTATAGATGCTGATCAAACTAATAAAGTTTTTGGTCCCTTCAGATTGTGTGAACAATATTAAAACCATCATAAAAACCAATATTAAAACCATCAAAGTTTATAAAGGAAAAATAAGTACTTGCAAATCCTTATGTAAGTTCAATATCCATATGGAATCAACCAAAATCCCTCACACAAAATAAAAACACCAAGGATATAATGCTTATGAAAAGGTAGGGGGCACACAAAATTCTTGTATTATACACTAAATACAAAACATCCATTTGACTTATAGCTAAACATAATGTGACATCAATATGCCCTGCATGCCATACAGACCCAATACAAATGTCTCTTGTCCACAGATCAATCAATAGAAAGTGATATATATGAATCAGTATATGAATCAGTCTTTTAAGGATAATATCACTGGTTTCTCTTCCAAGAAGTAGTTGTGTTAAAATTCCACTCTGCAAAGTAGCATACAAAACGAAAGCGCTTCCTAGTGCAATCCCGTTATTTTCTTAAAAGAATGTGCAAATATAAGCTCCATGATGAATGGTACTCACAATATGCTGCAGCACCAATGTGCTGATTGAAGCAGACTGTCCCAGTTCAGTGTGATAAAGTAAAATTTATTAAAACATCAACATTAAAACCCTTATCAGACAAACCTTAGCCTAGGTACTACTCATTTCTCAGCTCTCAAAACCATTTCATCAGGTGTTTAACAAACATTTGAAGCACAAGATTTTAAATGCCCTTACCCAATCAAATGTGGGCTATAAAACACGCCTTATTAGAAGGTGTGTCAGATTACCTTAATACATGCAAAGCTTCACCGGGTATTACAATCTCTCTTAAAGTAACAATTAATACTATGGCCTCTATTTATCAAGGTCTGTCGGACCTGATCCGACAGTGCGGATCAGGTCCGACAGACCTCGCTGAATATGGCGAGCAATACACTTGCCGTATTCAGCATTGCACCAGCAGCTCACAAGAGCTACTGGTGCAACGCCGCCCCCTGCAGACTTGCTGCCAATAGGCCGCCAGCAGAGGGTGTCGATCAACCCGATCGTACTCGATTGGGTTGATTTCCGGCGATGTCTGTTCGCCTTCTCAGAGCAGGCGGACACGTTATTGAGCAGTGGTCTTTGTGACCGCTGCTTCATAACTGCTGTTTCTGGTGAGCCTGCAGACTCGCCAGAAACACGGGGCATCAAGCTCCAATCGGAGCATGATAAATATGCCCCTATGTATCTCATAATGTTGAGACAAATAAACTTTAACATTTACATTTATAGTAATAGGGTAAATTCCGAGTGTCTTGCATATATACTATTAACTTGGGGGTCGAACACAATCTTTTAGAAAAACTTTTTCAGCAGGAAAAAAAATATATGTGGATTTGTGTAGCTAAATTCTTTTGATAAATTTTCTTAAGGATTGTGGTCAACCCTATAGATATTGAGGCAGGATCACAGAAAGGAATCTAGAAAGCAAACAAAGGTATAGCAGTTTATAAAAGTGATTTAAAGACAGGTTAAGAAGAAACAAGGATAATACACAGACATTAGTAAAAATTAGAAGGAGATTCCAACACCCCAAGAGCTCTATTTAACCCCTCCCACCTCTATCTTAGGTAGTTGTATCTTTGCCTCTGCTGGAGGAGGGTGAAGAAGGGGGATGTGCAGATGATTTCTTCATTAAGAGGGGTTTTCGGACTGAATTGAGGCCCATTTCCCCCCAGAGTGCAGTGTTTGTCAATAGAGAATTTTAAGGAGCTTGTTGTGTGTCTTATTTTTTCACTATCACTATCCTCCCAAGGATGTCACAGGGACTTGTCTTTTGCCTACTCCTTTTGGGTCTACAGTTAATCCCTATAGTGTATCCTCTGCTGATATGTTGTCAGCGAAGACTTGTTTTTTCCTACTATTTTGCACAGTAGGAGAGTGTTTAAGGTAAGTGTTTTTTTTCTATTTTCCCCATTTTTCAGTATTAAATTCATATTTATTTATATATTATATACCCATATAGAGTATCACTAGAAAGTCTTGTTTGCCTTTTAAACACAAAAAAACAAACAGTGTATAATATACACTGTTTACTATAATATGTATGGGTACACTTAACTAGAAAGCAGACAATAAAGGTAAAACCAATAGTGAGAAAAAATGCCAAAATTGCTTGTGTCATTTAAGCATGGAAACAGGGAAACACCTTTGTTCTTAAGATTGTGGGGCCTATTTATTAATGTGCGAGCGGACATGATACTATGTATCATATCATGCCCGCTGCACATCGGTAAACAAACAAGGTCGGCATTTATCATTGCACCAGCAGTTCTCATGAAGCTATCATGGGGTGTCAATCAACACGATCGTATTTGATCAGGTTGATTTCTGTCCGCGGACAAGTTATGGAGCAGCGTTCTTTAGACCGCTGCATTATAACTTCTGTTTCCGGCAAGCCTGAAGCCTGACCTTGATAAATCTGCCCCTAAAAGCGGAGGAGAATATAAAAATATTGCCTATTTATACAAACACACAACTTACAATACTATAATAATAATAATAATAATCAAGAGAAATATCTATTGAATCAGGGAGGACAGGAAGCTTAAACAGCCAGATAATGTGTCAACACAATTGCAAAACATTGAGAAGGCTCACCAAGGATGCATGAGCAATATTAATATTGAGTTCTCCTCTTACTACATAATTAATTAATCAGCCAGGGAATACAGATTAAAATCAAAGAGTCAAATAGTTTTAAGTTTTCCCCTATTATTTTTAAAATAAAAGTCAGATTGTGATAGTTTTTTTTTTAAAAAAAGACTTATTGTGCATGATAGGCTTCTTAATCAGTGCCACAATGACTAAAGTGTGCTTTTTAAGCATGAAAAGTACATTCATTTTTAGAGAAGTCAGATAATTTGCTTGGGTGTTCATTTTACAGTATGTAAAATCTTTAGAAGTGGATAATTTCCAAGAAGAATCATCTGCTGCTTTCAGTTTAAAAGATCCACTAATTAGTCTGGGAAGCGTTATGATTGACATCCACTGTGATAAAGTATCAAATGAAAGATAAAATGTTTTCATTTGAATTTGAAAATTACCTATTACCTTATGCTTCAGATAATCAAAATGAAACTCAACACAAAAAAATAAACTTATTTTCTAAGATTGTAATCCTGTGAACATTTTATAAATAAATAGCACTATATGAAGCTGTTGAAAAAAAAAAAACAGTTATCTCACTGATATTGCTATATACTATAAGACCTTCTGACATGTATTTGGTATTAATATAATTTAAAAAATTCTTCTAAGAATCAACACATTTTTCATTTGTGGCTCCGAAATTAATTAGAAGCAGGGTATTGTAAGCTAAATGTTAATCATCTTAACACTGGTTTAGTTTTTAACCACATTGGGCTCCATTTATCGAAGTGACTGTCAACCTGTGAACATTCGCTGGAGCTAAAAAGCTTACTGTAACTTGCTGCATTGAATAAATAACTGGCATCAGTATTTATAAAAAAAATCCTAACTCGCATGCGCCAAGTATTATGCGAATATCAGCATATGGATGATAAATATCTAGCATAGATGGGATGGCACGTATTTTAGTATTTATCATTTAATATAGCTGGAATTATGTACAATATCAATCACATGGCAATCACGTTACACTTTTTTCATATATTTTTTTATCAAGTTCCCTATTTTCAATAATTAATTTTATTCTTATTCATAGACAGCAGCTTGTAAATATATATATTTATATGAATATATACATATACAGGGAGTGCAGAATTATTAGGCAAATGAGTATTTTGACCACATCATCCTCTTTATGCATGTTGTCTTACTCCAAGCTGTATAGGCTCGAAAGCCTACTACCAATTAAGCATATTAGGTGATGTGCATCTCTGTAGTGAGAAGGGGTGTGGTCTAATGACATCAACACCCTATAACAGGTGTGCATAATTATTAGGCAACTTCCTTTCCTTTGGCAAAATGGGTCAAAAGAAGGACTTGACAGGCTCAGAAAAGTCAAAAATAGTGAGATATCTTGCAGAGGGATGCAGCACTCTTAAAATTGCAAATCTTCTGAATCGTGATCATCGAACAATCAAGCTTTTCATTCAAAATAGTCAACAGGGTCGCAAGAAGCGTGTGGAAAAACCAAGGCGCAAAATAACTGCCCATGAACTGAGAAAAGTCAAGCGTGCAGCTGCCAAGATGCCACTTGCCACCAGTTTGGCCATATTTCAGAGCTGCAACATCACTGGAGTGCCCAAAAGCACAAAGTGTGCAATACTCAGAGACATGGCCAAGGTAAGAAAGGCTGAAAGACGACCACCACTGAACAAGACACACAAGCTGAAACGTCAAGACTGGGCCAATAAATATCTCAAGACTGATTTTTCTAAGGTTTTATGGACTGATGAAATGAGAGTGAATCTTGATGGGCCAGATGGATGGGCCCGTGGCTGGATTGGTAAAGGGCAGAGAGCTCCAGTCCGACTCAGACGCCAGCAAGGTGGAGGTGGAGTACTGGTTTGGGCTGGTATCATCAAAGATGAGCTTGTGGGGCCTTTTCGGGTTGAGGATGGAGTCAAGCTCAACTCCCAGTCCTACTGCCAGTTTCTGGAAGACACCTTCTTCGAGCAGTGGTACAGGAAGAAGTCTGCATCCTTCAAGAAAAACATGATTTTCATGCAGGACAATGCTCCATCACACGCGTCCAAGTACTCCACAGCGTTGCTGGCAAGAAAGGGTATAAAAGAAGAAAATCTAATGACATGGCCTCCTTGTTCACCTGATCTGAACCGCATTGAGAACCTGTGGTCCATCATCAAATGTGAGATTTACAAGGAGGGAAAACAGTACACCTCTCTGAACAGTGTCTGGGAGGCTGTGGTTGCTGCTGCACGCAATGTTGATGGTGAACAGATCAAAACACTGACAGGATCCATGGATGGCAGGCTTTTGAGTGTCCTTGCAAAGAAAGGTGGCTATATTGGTCACTGATTTGTTTTTGTTTTGTTTTTGAATGTCAGAAATGTATATTTGTGAATGTTGAGATGTTATATTGGCTTCACTGGTAAAAATAAATAATTGAAATGGGTATATATTTGTTTTTTGTTAAGTTGCCTAATAATTATGCACAGTAATAGTCACCTGCACACACAGATATCCCCCTAAAATAGCTATAACTAAAAACAAACTAAAAACTACTTCCAAAATTATTCAGCTTTGATATTAATGAGTTTTTTGGGTTCATTAAGAACATGGTTGTTGTTCAATAATAAAATTAATCCTCAAAAATACAACTTGCCTAATAATTCTGCACTCCCTGTACATGTGTGTGTTAATATGTGTATATAGACATATTAGCACATAAATATATATGTATATAAGCATATACATATATATTTACAGGGAACACACAGTTCCCATAGAGCGATATATAAAGGCACTTTTCAGTTGTATAAAAAGGAGGATATCGAGCTGGTCCAAAATACTTCAAGGCCACTCACTATATATGTATCCCCTACCAAGATAAATGAAATAATTTAGGCACAAAAATTAAATAAGAGGGTGCTAAAAGCTAGACGCACCAATAATGGGGTAGAAAACAAAATCTGATAAAACAGTCAAAACTGAAAATAAGAAAGTAAAGACGTGCAAAACTTAAAAATTAATATTATTATTTAATAAAGATTCTCACACATACAAATTTTAATAAACTGAAAGGGGACGTCTCCCCAAAAGGCATCCAATACAACAAGTTTCAAATAAAATCACTAAGGTATAACCAATGTTACTCTTATTAAGTTAAAAACTTTTCAGTGACGTTTTTCTTTCTAACACATCACACCCGCCAACTTTAACCCTTCATAACTGCGTTTTGCAGGTTTTTTTTTTATTATTTAAAAAAAAAAGTTTTTTTTTTTTTAAAATAAAAAAAAAATATTCTTTATTTTAAATTAACCAGAGATCTGACCTCTGGTTAATTTTGTTTAGTACTAATTGCAACCGTGAGCATTTTGTAACTGCTGGTTATTTATCGCCCGCTCATAAATGGGTCAAATGTGCCATTTTATGGGCAAACGATAAATTAGCGCTCCACGTGTAATCTAACTCTTAATATTTTAACTTTCAAACATTCTAAGTCTCACAAATGTATTTTATTTTATTGCATGTTGCTGGTTTTCTAATCTCTTTCTGCATTGAAGGAATATTGCAAATATAAATGCATTTAACAAATTCATTCTGCATACCTTGATAAAAGGATGAACAGGATATAACTAAACAGTTCTGTTATGGTGGACACACCCTTTCATAGTTTAGTAACAATGCATTAACATCCCTTTTGATTCTTATGGCATTCGCTAATTCAAAGGTGGGAGATTAAAATCTGAATTGCTGCGTAATTCAATGTGCGAATGTTCCAGTTGAATGTTTAATATGTTTTAATTGGATTAGCATAGTTATGATTAAATAACATGTATCGATGGAACATACGTATTTGATCTATATTGCACAATGTTGACAGAATGATAACTTAGAGGTGTCAATTATACACATAATTTGACACATATTTTTAGCAAATTAACAGTTGACACTTTGATAAAAGGAGCCATAGTCTTTTTTAAAGGGACAGTCTACACGAGAATTGTTATTATTTGATAAGATAGATAATCTCTTTATTACCCATTTCCCAGTTTTGCATAACAAACACTGTTAAATTAATACACTTTTTACCTCTGTGATTACCTTGTGTCTAAGCCTCTGCAACTTGCCCCATTATTTCAGTTCTTTTGACAGACTTGCATTTTAGCCTATCAGTGCTCACTCCAATGTAACTCCATGGGCGTGAACACAAGGTTATCTATATGGCACACATGAACTAACACCATCTAGTTGTGAAAAATGTCAAAATGCAGATAAGAGGCAGCCTTCAAGGGCTAAGAAATTAGCATATGAGCCTACCAAGGTTTAGCCTTCAACTAAGAATATCAAAAGAACAAAGCAAAATTGATGCTAAAAGTAAATTGAAAAGTTGTTTAAAATGGCATGCCCTCTCTGAATTATGAAAGTTCATTTTTGACTAGACTGTCCCTTTAACATAAACATATTTGATACATAAGCCCTTTACATTTTATTTAGTATATGGAAAATCTCGCTTTTAATCCAGGGCATAAATGCTCTAAGGGCTAGATGATCTAAAGTTATGTTCAATGTCTTATTTATAAAGTCTTGTCAATTGCCATGTGATGTTCAATCCTTGGCAATACTTGCTATTATACTTAAATGTGAAGCTAGCTTATGGTATAGCTTCAACCTCCTCCAAAGGTTACTGTCTGTTTATTTGACCAGAATCAAACTTTCAAATTGGCTTTATTGACTGTCTGTGATTCAGTATCAACTAATTTAGTGGACCCAGCTGACTGCACTGCCTTTAATTGTAGCACTAGCTTGGAATGTGAATTGCTCTTGGGGGTGAATTGCCTGGGCAGTGTGCAATTTCATAATAGCAAATGTTCACATTTCTGAAGCATTTTGTAAGTGAGGCAATTAAGCAAAGATTTATACAAGAATGGAATAAGGAATGAACAAAAGACAAGACACAAAGCAAGTGTTGCTTTAATTCTGTGTTTTATGTGTTTCACTGTATCCCTTTTTTTGTAAAAAAAATGATCCATATCTTTATGTTCCTATTTGCTTCCTCTTGTCTCTATAAAATGTCTCTATAAAAAACACTACTTTATTCATTTAATCCTTCCCCTCACCACCTGCACTATTCATTGGACCGTTTTTTTTACCCTCATCTCACTTTTGCTCTCCTGAAATTCAAACATTCCAAAACTCTCTCTCCTCCCTGCACCTCATCCCAAAAACATTTTCAATACTACAAATCTATATCTGATCTTATGTCACTCCCTTTTGATTATACTAACTGCTGGTAATATAACCCCCAATCCCGGTCTCCTCACAATTTTCTAAACTTGCCCACCCATGTTTACTTTACCTTAGACCTCAAAACCAGAACTTTGGAAACCTTATTCAAGTTCCTTTTCTGGTTCTCACAGAAACCTGGCTCTCTCCTTCAGACACAGCCTCCCCTGCATATGGGGGTCTCCACTTCAGGCACACCTCAAAGCCTGGAAACAGGCAAGGAGATTGTGTAGGTATTTTACTTTCCTCATGTTGTACCCTTCAACAAAGGCAACCCATCTCTTCCCTCACATTTTGTCAGGGTTTCACCCTGATTTCTATAGTTATTTGCTGCTTTTTATCTTGGCTGCCATTTTAGACTTACCTGTCTTTTCTCCTTGCCTGCAGTAGAGTGTGTAATGCTGCTCACTACTCCCAGGCTCCCACTTATGGCCAAACTGGAGAAGATCATCAGAGAGAGATAGGTTGCAGTCCCAGAATGATGGCATCACTCCCTATTTAACTGCCTCAGTCCTGTTTGACATTGCCCTTGAATTGTCTCTGATCTCTCTCTGAATTCCTGTGTATAACCTGGCTTTTTTGACGTCCCTTATGGTCCCTTCTGGTTCCTGATCCCTGGCTAGTTCCTAACTTCACTGATCTTCGGGTTCCTAACCCAGGCTTGTCTGACTACTTGCTTTGGTTCCCAACCCAGCTCATCTGACCATCTGTTCTGGCTTTGACTCCTGGCTTGTCATTTGGCTTTTGGACTCGTTATAGTTTTTTGTTATTTTTTAATAAGGTGTGATTAATTTAGCATTTTACATCTCTGTCTGGTTCCTGGTACCCTGACACATTTTCATTCTTTGAAACCAACATGCTCCACTTATTCTCTTCTCTCTCTACGTGTTGCAGTTATATGTCGCTCCCCTGGCTTCTCAACTCAATATCTTGATTATTTTGCAGCCTGGCTACCTTATTTCCTCTCCTCAGACACCTCTGCCCTCATTCTTGGGGATTTCAACCTCACTGTTGACAATGCCACTGCCCCACAGCTATCAATGAACTCTCTCAAACTTCACAAATTCCCCTTTTCCTCTTCATGACCATCATTTCCTCACTTCTAGCATCACAGCACTTCCTACTGCTCTCCCTTCTTCTAACCCTCACACCAAACTCCACATAAGCATCAAGTCACTAGATCGGCAACATCTTTCAAACTCTCTCAAACCTCTGTTCTCTTGCATCTGCTCCTTTTCCTGCCCTGACCAATCTATCTGTCACTATAATTCCACTCTTACCTCAGTCCTTGACAATTTGGCACCTCCTACAGCCTGAAAGTCATGCACTTATCCTCAGCCCCAGCATACACCTCTTATATGCTACCTACACAGATGTTCTGGTACTGCTAAGCAAAATTTAAGAAAATCCTGGTGTTAAGTTTACTTTCTTCTTTGCATTCTCTCTCCTTCTCTTACACCAATCCTCACACATATTTTTAATCTTTCCCTCAGCACTGGTATATTTCCCTCATCCCTTAAACATACACTAATCACACCTATTCGCAAATATCTTCTCTTGATCCACCATCCCTACATCCCTATGCAACTGCCGCCATATTTCCCTATTCCCTCTTGCCTCAAAACATCTGGCTTGCATATACATCTGCCTGATGAAACGGTCCTGTAGCTGAGAAACGTAGTGCTGTATGCTTTTAATGGTTTAAACTCAATTTTAGCACTATCGCTCTTTATGATACTTTTTGCCTGCATTATTGATCTCTTTACGGATCCCCAGCCCTAGGTGAGCCAGTTATCTGTGACATTCAAGATTCTCCTTGGGCTACCCTTCTAGATCTCATCTGGTTTCTATGACGCAGTAGTGGGCATTGACCAGCCTTGCAGTTGGACATGGAGACAGGTTTGCGAGTCAGTCTAGCGGCTCTGAAGCCTCAACCTGCCTGTTTAGTACTGGTTGTACCCATCTTCCTTGACATTGACTATTTTACCATTGTTTGGGAGCATAGCCTATATTACATTGAATCAAAATTCTCGAGTTCCCTGCACTTGGGATCGGACTATACTCCTATTTATTTGAACATTTTTGTTTGAACATATATTTTCACTTAATGAGAGACACTTTTATTTTATTTTTATAGTTTATTATATTTCACTGTGGATTTGAAGGTCATATGACATACTATTTTTTTTCTTTCAATTTGTATCTAGTTGTTAGTTCACGAGCTTATTTAATTAATAGCATTTTCATTATCACTAGTGCACCTGTTTCTATCACTATAGTGATTTTATATATTTGCATATACATGTTTATCACACTTCCTCATATTAAACTCCCTCCTTGATCCAATACAATCTGGATTTCGCCCCCAGCACTCCATCCACAGAAACAGAAATCATTAAGGTTACTACTAACCTAATTACAGCAAAATCAAAAGGCCACTTTTCGCTGTAAATACTTAATATTTTTGCAACCTTTGACACTATTGGTCCCCCTCTCTTGCTCCAAATCATCTACTCCTTCAGCATTCCCCACATAGCCCTCTCTTGATTCTCTGCCTTCCTGTATTGCCAGACCTTTAGTGTAGCCTATTCTGGTGCATCCTCTGAACCTTTACCACTTGTGGTACCACAAGGCTCTGTCCTTTGTCCCCTTCTTTTCTCAATTTACACATCATCCTTAGGTTCCTTATTAAAGTCCCATGGGTTTCAATATCATTTGTATAATGATGATACCCAAATCTAACTCTCCGCACCAGACCTATCCCTTTCCTTACTAACTCATGTCACCATCTAACAAAGTAATTATAATAGAGTATACAATTGTATATAGTTTGCTCTGATCTGTGTGTCAATTTAAGGCTCTGCCCAAGAAGTCAAAGTAAACAATTAAATTATAAATATAATTCATTCATACTATAGCCTTTATTGAAAAATATAAAGAAAAGCGAAAAAAATCCACACATACAATTGCTTAAGCTAGCGTTAAAAACACTAAACCCAGTTGTGTCATCGACTTCCCATACAGATTTGTTAGAATCAGAATAGATGAATTCAAAATATCGAAGCCAGCAAGAGAGTAACTTTAACAAATAATTATTATTACAACTTCGGTTAGCAAGTTAAATATGGAGAGACAGAGCAAACTATATACAATTTTATACACTATTACAATTACTTTGTTAGTTATGTCTGGTTTCCTGCTCTGTATCTGTGGCAGACAATCCAAGCCCTGATATATTAAGGTTTATCTTACCTTATTTGTGACGATATATTGGTTTCCTTCCGACATACATTCTGCCTTCCCCCATACCCAATTGAACTTTAATCATGTCACCATCTGTCTTTCTAATATTTCATCCTGGATGTCCACTCATTAATTTAAGATTAATTTCTCCAAAACTAAGCTCCTTATCCCCCCCTCTTTCAAAATCTCTACCCCCAACTTTCTATAACTGTTGATAATAACACCCCAAACCCATATGCATGAGGCCTTTAAGTCACACTTGACTCAGATCTCTATTTCACACCCCATATCTAGTCAGCCTATTCCTGCTGCCTTCACCTTAAAAACATCTAAAAAAAAATACCACTTTCTCACACAAGATGCAAATAAGACTTAAATCCACTCTCTCATCATTTCCCGCATTCACTATTGCAAGTCCATCCACTCTGACCTCCCTAGCTACCATCTATCTCCATTACAATCCATAAAAAATGCCTCTGCAAGGCTGATCTTCCTTAAAAATCACTGCCCCTTTCTGCCAATCCCTTCACTGACTTTCCCTAACCTCCAGAATAAAACATTAAGGGCCAGATTACGAGTGTAGCGCTATTTATCACTTTCGCTCTTGTGCTGGGTATATATATATATATATATATATATATATATATATACACATGTATTTATGTGTTTATATGTGTATATATGTCTGTAAATACATATACTTAGAAGAGGAATCCGACACCAATGTAATTAGTAAAACCAGTCCTTTATTAGATACAAAAGTTATAAAGTACACAGTAAACATTTGAATGAATGGTTGTCACGGGCGCAGCACTAACAGGTTTACGCGTTTGGATGAATATCCGTAGTCACAGGCTGTGACTACGGATATTCATCCAAAACGCGTAAGCCTGTTAGAGCTACGAAAGCACTGGGAGAAGCCTGTGGAGCCTATCGGAGAGGTCCTGTGAGCCGTGAGTTTTGAAGTGAGAGAGACTTAGTCCCGACTTCGTTTGCGGCACAGGATTGGTGACCGTTGTTTGAGTCACTCCGGATCACTGAAGTAAGGCATGAACTGCGGCCCTGGTGAGTTGCTCCCAGCCCTCTATTAACCTGAGTAGGATTTTGATCCTTGGTGCATACAGAATTGTGCACTGAGATTATTCACCACTTATCTGAATGTTTGGGTTTCTCTGACTATCTGTAAATACATATACACACATATAGATACATAAAACATATGTATACAGATATATACACATACAATTATACATACAGTACATATACATTCTTAGACATGTACAAGTAGATCTCTATGTTAAAGCCCTTTGCCTGCCTTTTTTTTCTAACACCTGAGATCTCATATCTTTGAGCCTTTATAAAATCTTTGTGCAATATTTTTTTTTTAAATCATTTTTAATAGATGGTGTTATTATGAATGTTAGTGTAATGTATTTTTTGATGTGTTTTGTGACACTTTTTGTTTTGTGAAACAGTTAACCAGAGCTCTGAGGTTGCTTTAATCATTCTAGCATAAATCACAATTGCGCTCATGCATTTACATTTACTTTCAACTTGTAATATGAGCGCAAATTAACTTGCATACAGACAACTGCATTAACACAATATCGCTCATGTGCTAATTATATAGCTCCACTCGTAATCTGGCCCAAAATCCTGACTCCTCCCTATATCTCCAACCTCATCTCCAGATACTCTATCCTTTGCTCATGACCTCCTTCTCTAATCCTCTCTTGTTACCACCTCACATTCCTGTCTACAAGACTTCTCCAGATTGGCCCCTATCTTGTGTAACACTCTGCCGTGCTTCACAAGACTCTACCCTAGTTTTCAAACTTTCAAGCACTTCCTAAAGACTCTACTGTTCAGGGATGCATACAATATACACAAACATTTCTTATCTTAGTTCCTCTCCTTCTTTTGTCATCACCTTGAACCCCCTTAGCATGTAAGCCTACAAGCACAGCTGCTTTGTAGATAAACTTCATGAGAAGTGATTTACAACATTGCAAGTCTTGGCAGGGCCCTATATTCCTTTGTCTCCTATAATTGTTACCTTGCATTTTACACCCATGTTTATAGCGCTGCAGAATCATTTGGCGCTCTACAAATAACTAATAATAATAATAATGATAATTAAGTTCTCTGCTCTAATGAGATTTTCTAAGAGGTATTGACAGTACTGTAATGTTCCTCAAAAAAAATTAGAAAGGGAAATTTTAGCTTGAGAGTTGTTTATCTCTTTATGCAGTGTTTTGAGTAAGAAGCAGAAGCACCTATATTACAATATAATGCTCAAAAATACTATTTCTCCAACATTGGTGTGTCCAGTCCACGGCGTCATCCATTACTTGTGGGAAATGTTCTCCCCCACAGGGAAAGGCAAGGAGAGCACACAGCAAGAGCTGCCCATATAGCTCCCCCTCTGGCTCTGCCCCCCAGTCATTCTCCTTGCCGCTCTGAACAAGTAGCAACAAAGGTGCTAGGGTCCCTTCTAGCGGTCCTAAGACCGAGGGGCATCGCTGTAGCACCTTATCTAGACGACATCCTAATCCAAGCGTCATCTCTTTCCAAAGCGAGGGCTCATACAGACATTGTGTTGGCTTTTCTCAGATCTCATGGGTGGAAAGTGAACATAGAAAAATGTTCACTGTCACCGTCCACAAGGGTTCCTTTTCTGGGAACAATAATAGATTCTGTGGAAATGAAGATCTTTCTCACAGACGTCAGAAAGACAAAGCTTCTAAAAGCTTGTCGAGTTCTTCACTCTATTCCTCAACCCTCCATAGCTCAATGCATGGAAGTAATAGGACTAATGGTCGCAGCAATGGATGTGGTTCCTTTTGCTCGAATTCATCTAAGACCATTACAGCTGTGCATGCTCAATCAGTGGAATGGGGACTATACAGACTTGTCTCCCCAAATTCAAGTAGACCAGGTAACCAGGGACTCACTTCTCTGGTGGTTGACCCAGGATCACCTGTCTCAGGGAATGAGTTTCCGCAGACCGGAGTGGGTCATCGTCACGACCGACGCCAGCCTCTTGGGGTGGGGCGCGGTCTGGGACTCTCTGAAAGCTCACGGCCTATGGTCGCGGGAAGAGTCGCTTCTCCCGATAAACATTTTGGAACTAAGAGCTATATTCAATGCGCTGCTGGCTTGGCCTCAGCTAGCGGAAGCCAGGTTCATAAGATTTCAGTCGGACAACATAACGACTGTTGCGTACATCAATCATCAGGGGGGAACAAAGAGTTCCCTAGCGATGAAGGAAGTAACCAAGATAATCCAATGGGCAGAGAATCACTCCTGCCATCTATCTGCTATTCACATCCCAGGAGTAGACAACTGGGAGGCGGACTATTTGAGTCGTCAGACTTTCCATCCGGGGGAGTAGGAACTCCATCCGGAGGTCTTTGCTCAGTTAACCCAATTATGGGGCATTCCAGACATGGATCTAATGGCGTCCCATCAGAACTTCAAGATTCCTTGCTACGGGTCCAGATCCAGGGATCCCAAGGCGACTCTAGTGGATGCATTAGTGGCGCCTTGGTCGTTCAACCTAGCATATGTGTTTCCACCGTTTCCTCTCCTCCCCAGGCTCATAGCCAGGATCAAACAGGAGAAGGCCTCAGTGATTCTGATAGCTCCTGCGTGGCCACGCAGGACTTGGTATGCAGACCTGGTGAATATGTCATCGGCTCCACCATGGAAGCTACCTTTGAGACAGGACCTTCTAGTACAAGGTCCATTAGAACATCCCAATCTAGTTTCTCTGCAGCTGACTGCTTGGAAATTGAACGCTTGATTTTATCCAAGCGTGGGTTTTCAAATTCTGTGATTGATACTCTGGTCCAAGCCAGAAAACCTGTGACTAGAAGGATTTACCATAAAATATGGAAAAAATATATCTGTTGGTGTGAATCCAAAGGATTCTCCTGGAGTAAGATTAAAATTCCAAAGATTCTCTCCTTTCTCCAGGAAGGTTTGGATAAAGGATTGTCAGCTAGTTCTCTAAAAGGACAGATTTCTGCATTATCCGTCTTGTTGCACAAACGACTGGCAGCTTTGCCAGATGTACAAGCTTTTGTTCAGGCTTTGGTTAGAATCAAGCCTGTTTACAGACCCATGACTCCTCCTTGGAGTCTAAATTTAGTTATTTCAGTTCTTCAAGGGGTTCCGTTTGAACCTTTACATTCTATAGATATTAAGTTACTATCTTGGAAAGTTCTGTTTTTGGTTGCTATTTCTTCTGCTAGAAGAGTTTCTGAATTATCTGCTTTGCAGTGTGATCCACCCTATCTGGTGTTCCATTCATATAAGGTTGTTTTGCGTACTAAGCCTGGTTTTCTTCCAAAAGTTGTTTCCAACGAGAACATCAACCAGGAAATAGTTGTTCCTTCTTTGTGTCCGAATCCAGTTTCAAAGAAGGAACGTTTATTACACAATTTAGATGTTGTTCGTGCTTTAAAGTTCTATTTAGAAGCAACAAAAGATTTTAGACAAACCTCATCCTTGTTTGTCGTTTACTCTGGTAAGAGGAGAGGTCAAAAAGCTACTGCTACCTCTCTCTCTTTCTGGCTGAAAAGCATTATCCGCTTGGCTTATGAGACTGCCGGATGGCAGCCTCCTGACCGTATCACAGCTCACTCTACTAGGGCTGTGGCTTCCACATGGGCCTATAAGAACGAGGCTTCTGTTGACCAGATATGTAAGGCATCGACTTGGTCTTTTCTGCACACTTTTGCCAAATTCTACAAATTTGATATTTTTGCTTCTTCGGAGGCTGTTTATGGGAGAAAGGTTTTGCAAGCCGTGGTGCCTTCTGTTTAGGTAACCTGATTTGCTCCCTCCCTTCATCCGTGTCCTAAAGTTTTGGTATTGGTTCCCACAAGTAATGGATGATGCCGTGGACCGGACACACCAATGTTGGAGAAAACAGAATTTATGATTACCTGATAAATTACTTTCTCCAGCGGTGTGTCCGGTCCACGGCCCGCCCTGGTTTTTTTAATCAGGTTGAAAAATGTTTTCTTTATACACTACAGTCACCACGGCACCCTATAGTTTCTCCTTTTTCTCCTAACCGTCGGTCGAATGACTGGGGGGCGGAGCCAGAGGGGGAGCTATATGGACAGCTCTTGCTGTGTGCTCTCCTTGCCTTTCCCTGTGGGGGAGAACATTTCCCACAAGTAATGGATGACGCCGTGGACCGGACACACCGTTGGAGAAAGTAATTTATCAGGTAAGCATAAATTCTGTTTTTGTGTAAATTCTCTCCATGCCGGTGAGTCTTCGATCATTGGTCTCTAAGAAGGTATTGTTGTTACATATTTGCTTTACATAGATAAAATATGGTATAAAACCCAATGAAAATGCAGTTTAATTTTAACTAATTAAAATTTTCAACACTTTTCTAAATGTATTATTGTGGTACAAAGAAATTTGCTATAGGAAAGTTAAACACAATCTGCAGAAGTATTCTACAAAACATCTGTCAGTTTTGAAATAAATATATATAAATATTTTTAATTCAACAGCCATGACTGCAAACAAAAAATGTTTTTGGCTTGTATTGAACAATATTTTGTGTTGTTCACATGCTTTGCTGTATTGGTATTTTTTGAGGCATGCTCAGTTGCAGTTTTAAAGGGACACAATTATTAATGGTTTTCTAAAAAATGTGTTTGTAGGGGCAGCAGTAAAACATGTTAAAATATGTATTTCTGTGAAAAAGTAAAAAAAAAAAAGAAAAGCTGCTTAAATTTAATGTTGAATAAAAAGAAAGCGCATTACTGTTTCTGAATCCGAGAACTCTACTGCTCTTTGACTGATAGAAGAACCCACACAGAAAAGTTGGTTATATTCACAGCATGATTTTTTTTTTCTATCTTTTTAAGTACTGTAAATTCATTGTAAAACTTTCTATTTTGAGTATCATATCTAATTAGTATATACAGCTGTGACTCAAATCCCGCTATTAAAATTTACTAAAAACTATGTAATATGCAAAAACTTTAAATAGGACATCATAGTGTCAATTTATAATTTCAAGTCTTTGGAAAATAATTTTAAAACTAGAAATAAGATTGTACAGATTTATAAGAAAAAAATTAATTACACAGAAGTCATGAAATTATGTTTAGCTAAAATAGCATGCACTCTCTTTAGGTAGTCATTATCAACGCTGAAGGACTTAGTAATCTACTTTTGTACTGTCCTTGTATCATATATATATATATATATATATATATATATATATATATATAAATATAAATATATATATATATATATATATATATATATATATATATACAGTGTATATATATATATATATATATATATATATATATACACTGTATATATTTAATGTTTTTGTTTTTTTTTTATTTAATTTTTTTTTAGAATTTCCTATGTTTTACTATTCCAGTTAGCAACTCTTCTATGCATTGCAATTTGCTAGGAAAAGAAGCAGATAAGAAGCAACGATGTCACCTGAGATAGGATAAAATTGGCTCCATTTATGAAACTAGTGGGGTTTATCTATCAAGCTCCGTACTGAGCTTGAAGCCCCGTGTTTCTGGTGAGCCTTCAGGCTTGCCAGAAGCACCAGTTATGAAGCAGTGGTCTAAAGATCGCTGCTCCATAACCTGTCCGCCTGCTCTGAGCAGGCGGACAGAGATTGCCACAATTCAACCCGATCCAATACGATCGGGTTGATTGACATCCCCCGTGAATCTGCAGGGGGCGGCGTTGCACCAGCAGCTCACAAGAGCTGCTGGTGCAATGCTGAATATGATGAGCATATTGCACGAGATTCGCACCCAGTTATGCCAATTTATTCGTAGATCACTTTGAGGAAAATATTCTGGCCACTACGCCTTGGGGTGCGAATCTCGTGTTATATAAGAGATTTATAGATGATGTATTCATAGTATGGAAAGGTGATCAAGAACTTTTAATTTATTTATAGAAGAACTAAATAACAATAATGTTGGATTAAATTTCACGCATGAATTTAGCAAAAATAAAATACATTTCTTAGATATTGAAATAACAATCACAAATAACCAAATCACCACAACCACGTTTTTTTAAAAAAGTGGATGCTAACAATTATATAGATTACAAGAGTTGTCATCATGAAAAATGGAAAAGAAATATACCTAAAGGACAATTTTCTAAAACTAGAAGTAATTGTTCTAAAATTTCAGATTATGATGCACAATCTAAGATCCTACTAGATAGATTTGTAGAAAAAGGCTATAACCAAACAAATATAATAGATACAAAGAGAAAGGTCAAAGAAATGGAGAGAGATGATCTATTACAAAGCCAATTTAAAGGGTCAGTAAACCTTAAAATGAATGTTATATAATTCTGCACATAGTGCAGAATTATATAACATTATATTAGCCAACCATTATTTAACATAATATTGCCTTTTTATTTTTAGCAAAAAACGCTGTTTTACAGACCCGCTCTCTGGGCTCTGCTGAGCGGGTCTGTTTTTTTTCCTCAGCGCATCGGGCCAGCTGTATAGTCACAGCCCGGCCCAACCTCGCCATAAGACTAAGTGCAGCTCGCTCCTGCTGTCAGACAGAGCGGGAGCGAGCTGCACTTAGTCTTATGGCGCGGTCGGGCCGGGATGTGACTATACAGCTGGCCCGATGCGCTGAGGAAAAAAAACAGACCCGCTCAGCAAAGCCCAGAGAGCGGGTCTGTAAAACAGCGTTTTTTGCTAAAAATAAAAAGGCAATATTATGTTAAATAATGGTTGGCTAATATAATGTTATATAATTCTGCACTATGTGCAGAATTATATAACATTAATTTTAAGGTTTACTGTCCCTTTAAACAATCTAAGAACGAGGGAGAACAAGAACTATTCAATATCCCTTTTATCACCACATTTTCATCACAACATAAATTGATACAAAACATTATCAAGAAACACTGGCATTTAGCCAGAAGTGACCCGCTAATAGGGAAGAGATTGAAGTATCAACCAGATATAATATTCAGAAAGGCCACTAATATAAAGAACATTCTCTCCCCAAGTCAATATAAACCAAACAATACACATACACAGCAAAATTAAAAAGGTGAAAAATTGGAAGTTTTTTTCCCTGCCATGATTGTAAAGCATGTAATTTTAGCAAGAAAACAAAATCAGTGACATCCACAACAACACATTTTGAGGTTAAGATTAGAGATATTATTAGGTGCACGGACCATAACATCATCTATCTATTACAGTGTTCATGCAAATTACAATACTTAGGTCAAACAAGCAGGAAACTGAAGGATAGAATAAGAGAGCATATTAGAAGCATTGAATTGGAAAAAGACAACACTAGATTATACAAGCACTTTAAGGAACAACATAAAGGCAACCCAAAGGATATGGTCTACTGGGGCATCAGGAAAGTGAAAGAGGATAGCAGAGGTGGAAATATGGAGAAAAATTACTCCACCAAGAAGCTGAGTTAATCTACAAGCTAGGGACATTATTTCCAAAAGGCCTTAACAGCGAACTGGATCTTAATTCTATAATATAATGTACCAAAAACTAACCTATATTGAAACAGATGAGGTTCCCCCACTTATGAAATTGTACAATATAAGGATATTCAAGAGAGATTTAAATAAGTTTATTAAATAAAGAATAGTCTTGAGCTAGGAATAGCTAGCTCAGAGTAACTAAATATATAAATATCCTAAGGATAACAAGATAGACCTACTCTGTATCTTTACATTTGGAATACCATCAAAGTGAGGAATGTTAAATATTAGCACTGCTAACCAAAAACTGTACACCAAAAAACGATATATCAATCAGTTGCAGGATGTATGTTTTTCCTATACTTATCATAAAACTATGCATCCATTTGTGGCCACTCTAATATATATGAACATATTATATTAAATAGTGTGAAGAAATGACAATCAGTCAGACTCATATCTTTTATATATGCATTATTTGTTGAATTAACTAGGAATGGGAGCACCGGTCCCATCCTCAAGCCCAAAAAGGGGAGCCTGCAAAGTTGAATAAGCAGAAATAAATTAGATGTAATAAAATTCAGCTACTCATAAATTAATTATTATTTATTTTATTTTTTTTCAAAGGAGCTTTATTGGAAAAACTTATTAAGGTACAAACTGGGCTCGAGTTACAATGTGAGCCGTATTTTATTATAACATCTTGAGTATAGTCTAAACCTCTTGCTGAGCTAAGGTTGCAAAAGTAGGCATGGCCCACTTGAGTTTGTAGTTCTTCGTAAAGCTTAAGGTGATCCCTTTACCGCACTCATTGGTATATTACTTGACCACTCATGGGTCAAAGTCCGATTGTCCATAGCTTGGAAAGGAGCGGGCAAGTTGGATAATCTGCTTTCCTTTCCTTTCTTTTTTTTTTTTTTTTTTTCTTTGCATGTAAACATTGTAAACATTTCTATAAGACTAGTGTGAAAAATTTATATTTAGATATTTTTATATACATAAATGGGATGGGGGATGGGAGAAGGAGGGGGGGGGGGGGGTTAGAAGTGTAAGTGTAATGTTCCAGTGATTGTATCTGCTTAATAGTATTCTGGGGGCCCGCTTGTTTTGTCGTTAACCCCTGTGTCTAAGTGTTTGGTATAGTATTTGTTATGAATTTACAAAGTCTGAAGATGTTGTCACGGAGTCTGTTACTTAGTCTAGCCGCTGTCCTTGTGCGCATTCCATCTTAGAGTCATGTATTCGTGTGTGTCTATTTTGCCTATTTTGAGGAAATGGTATCTTTCCATGATGAGTTGTTGTTCTACCTGCTGTTTCCATATTATTATATCGGGTACTTCTGTGGATTTCCATTTTTCCTTTGCGCTATTAAGCATGACAAACAGTAAGTTCCGTTTTACCTCATCTTTTAGGTTCGGGATGTCATGAAGCAGTAACAAACTGGGGTCATCCGGTATCTTTGTGTCTAATATTTTGCTAATGTGTTTTATTATGTCTCCCCAGAAGGTTCTAACTCTCTCGCACCCCCACCACACGTGATACATATCTGCTTTCTCTCCACAGCCTCTCCAGCATTGGCTATTAGCTTGCTTGTAAATTTTTTGAAGTCTCACTGGTGTGAGGTACCAGCGGGACAAGAATTTGAAATTAGTTTCTTGCGTTTTGGCTGAAACCGAGGCTTTCTTATGGTTTCGAAATATCTTTAACCATTTTGCGTGTTCTAGATCTATGTGTAGTTCCTTATGCCATTTATAGCAGTAGGAAGGGAGCTGTTCCCCTTCTATAGTGAGGAACATTTTATATAGTTTTGATACTATGTGTCTGGGGTAGTGTGATAATGTGCACAAGGTTTCAAACGGAGTAAGTTGTCTCATCATGCTGGGCTTTTGTTTATGCATTTTTATGTAGTGTGACATTTGTGCATGCTTAAACCAGTTTAGTGGTGTGTCCCCTGTTATTGTCGCTAATTCCTCACATGGGATTACCTTTTCTCCTGACAGAATGCTTTTGATTATGTAGTCCTTCAAATGTGGTGCATCTCCTGGTTTGATGTTAGCCTGTATTATAGAAGGTATTTCTGGATTTGCTAACAATGGTGTTAATGGTGCGGGTCTAGTAGTGACATTTGAATTAGTGTTTATTAGAGCATCCCACTGGGTGAATAGCTCCTCCAGTAATGGGCACTTCTTAATAATGTTAGGTCTATGTTTTGCCTGAAGCCATGCTAACCAGCCTGCGTTCCCTATCTGCAATATTTCTCTGTCTATTTGGATCCACTGTTTGGACCCGGAGTTATGGCTCCAATCGACTATCCTTTGTATCAGCGTGGCTAATCTGTACTTTTTTATGTCTGGTAGCCCCAATCCCCCATTATCTCTTGTCATGTGCAGTGTTTTCCTTGGTACCCTTGGTTTAATTCCATCCCAGATGAATTGCTCTATGTTATGTTGTATTTGGGAGAGGTAATCTGTCGTCATTGGTATCGGCAATGTCTGTAAGATATAGAGTATGCGGGGGAGCACATTCATTTTTATAACATGTATCCTTCCTATCCATGAGATGATTTTATTCTTCCATCGTGAGAGGTCATTTGTTATTTCTTTTAATAGTAGTCTGTAGTTTGCAGAGAGTAGGTCTTGTGTATTGCGTGTGATTAGTATTCCTAAGTATTTTAATTGTGTCGGTTGATATTTGATGGGACATGTTTTCCTTACCTCGTTTAATATGTGTGTCGGGGCACTGATATTAAGCAGTTCTGATTTATTTAAATTTAAGTAGAAATTTGACAATTTGCCATATTCTTCTAATGTTTTTAGTAGTGCTGGTAATGATTTATCAATATTCGTTAGTGTTAGAAGTACGTCATCAGCGTACATTGCTAGTTTGTATTCGCTCTCTTTAGTATGTACACCTTTGATATTCTCATTATTTCTTATGTTACATGCTAGTACTTCTATGGAGATTGCGAATAGTATGGGTGAAAGTGGGCAGCCCTGCCGTGTACCATTACTGATTTTGAAAGGTCTGAATAAGACTGAGTTAGCTTTAACTTTTGCTGTTGGGTTGGAATACAATGAGAAGATTTTTCCTATAAAGTTTTCGCCTATGTTCATACCCCGCAGGGTGGCCCTGAGAAAATCCCAGTCCACCCTGTCGAAGGCTTTTTCTGCGTCTGTTGAGACCAAAGCCATTTCTTGTTGGGTATTCTGTGCTAGTGTGATTAGTTGTAATATTTTGAGGGTGTTGTCCCTTGCCTCCCTCCCGGGTATAAAACCCACCTGATCTGTGGCTATTAATTGTGGTAGAAGGGAATTCAACCTGTTTGCAAGAATTCTAGCATAAATCTTCACATCAGTATTTAGTAGGGAGATGGGCCTGAAGTTTTCTGGTGTGTCTGGTGTTCTACCAGGTTTTGGTAGTACCGTTATGTGGGCCTCTAGCATCGATGTTGGGAATCCCTCCGAGTTTTCTACAGAGTTAAAAATCTCTACCATCCTCGGTGCTAGTATATGAATGTATTTTTTATAGTACCTTGTGCTAAACCCATCTGGGCCTGGACTTTTACCTGAGGGTAGTGATTTAATTGCTATTTGTACTTCTTTAATGTTGATTGGCGCATCTAGCGTTTGTGATTGGGCGTCGTCTAGCTTAGGAATGTGTGCTTTGTTGATATATTCAGAGATGAGTTGTTTTTTATTACCCTGCTCTTCTTTCCTATTTGTGTCTGCGGAGATGTTATATAACGACGAGTAGTAAGTGCTGAACTCCTCTACCATGGATAGACTGTCGTGTTTGGTCTGTCCTGATTTGGTTTTTAATTTGTGGATGTGTGTTTTGAGGTGCTTGCATTTCAACATTCTGGCAAGTAATTTCCCTGCCTTGTTACCCTGTTCATAGTATTTCTGTTGCAGTTTAAGGCCTAGATTTGGAGTTCGGCGGTAAAAGGGCTGTTAACGCTCCGCGGGCTTTTTTCTGGCCGCACCATAAATTTAACTCTGGTATCGAGAGTTAAAACAAATGCTGCGTTAGTCTCCAAAAAAGGAGCGTAGAGCATTTTTACCGCAAATGCAACTCTCGATACCAGAGTTGCTTACGGACGCGGCCGGCCTCAAAAACGTGCTCGTGCACGATTCTCCCATAGGAAACAATGGGACTGTTTGAGCTGAAAAAAAACCTAACACCTGCAAAAAAGCAGCGTTCAGCTCCTAACGCAGCCCCATTGATTCCTATGGGGAAACACTTCCTACGTCTGCACCTAACACCCTAACATGTACCCCGAGTCTAAAACACCCCTAACCTTACACTTATTAACCCCTAATCTGCCGCCCCCCGCTATCGCTGACCCCTGCATATTTTTTTTAACCCCTAATCTGCCGCTCCGTAAACCGCCGCAACCTACGTTATCCCTATGTACCCCTAATCTGCTGCCCTAACATCGCCGACCCCTATGTTATATTTATTAACCCCTAATCTGCCCCCCACAACGTCGCCGACACCTACCTACACTTATTAACCCCTAATCTGCCGAGCGGACCTGAGCGCTACTATAATAAAGTTATTAACCCCTAATCCGCCTCACTAACCCTATCATAAATAGTATTAACCCCTAATCTGCCCTCCCTAACATCGCCGACACCTACCTTCAATTATTAACCCCCAAACTTCCGATCGGAGCTCACCGCTATTCTAATAAATGGATTAACCCCTAAAGCTAAGTCTAACCCTAACACTAACACCCCCCTAAGTTAAATATAATTTTTATCTAACGAAATAAATTAACTCTTATTAAATAACTTATTCCTATTTAAAGCTAAATACTTACCTGTAAAATAAATCCTAATATAGCTACAATATAAATTATAATTATATTATAGCTATTTTAGGATTAATATTTATTTTACAGGCAACTTTGTAATTATTTTAACCAGGTACAATAGCTATTAAATAGTTAAGAACTATTTAATAGTTACCTAGTTAAAATAATAACAAATTTACCTGTAAAATAAATCCTACCCTAAGATATAATTAAACCTAACACTACCCTATCAATAAAATAATTAAATAAACTACCTACAATTACCTACAATTAACCTAACACTACACTATCAATAAATTAATTAAACACAATTGCTACAAATAAATACAATTAAATAAACTAGCTAAAGTACAAAAAATAAAAAAGATCTAAGTTACAGAAAATAAAAAAATATTTACAAACATAATAAAAATATTACAACAATTTTAAACTAATTACACCTACTCTAAGCCCCCTAATAAAATAACAAAGCCCCCCAAAATAAAAAATTCCCTACCCTATTCTAAATTAAAAAAGTTACAAGCTCTTTTACCTTACCAGCCCTGAACAGGGCCCTTTGCGGGGCATGCCCCAAGAATTTCAGCTCTTTTGCCTGTAAAAAAAAACATACAATACCCCCCCCCCAACATTACAACCCACCACCCACATACCCCTAATCTAACCCAAACCCCCCTTAAATAAACCTAACACTAATCCCCTGAAGATCTTCCTACCTTGTCTTCACCATCCAGGTATCACCGATCCGTCCTGGCTCCAAGATCTTCATCCAACCCAAGCAGGGGTTGGCGATCCATAATCCGGTGCTCCAAAGTCTTCCTCCTATCCGGCAAGAAGAGGACATCCGGACCGGCAAACATCTTCTCCAAGCGGCATCTTCGATCTTCTTCCATCCGGTGCGGAGCGGGTCCATCTTGAAGCAGGCGACGCGGATCCATCCTCTTCTTCCGATGTCTCCCGACTAATGACTGTTCCTTTAAGGGACGTCATCCAAGATGGCGTCCCTCGAATTCCGATTGGCTGATAGGATTCTATCAGCCAATCGGAATTAAGGTAGGAATTTTCTGATTGGCTGATGGAATCAGCCAATCAGAATCTAGTTCAATCCGATTGGCCGATCCAATCAGCCAATCAGATTGAGCTCGCATTCTATTGGCTGATCGGAACAGCCAATAGAATGCGAGCTCAATCTGATTGGCTGATTGGATCAGCCAATCGGATTGAACTTGATTCTGATTGGCTGATTCCATCAGCCAATCAGAAAATTCCTACCTTAATTCCGATTGGCTGATAGAATCCTATCAGCCAATCGGAATTCGAGGGACGCCATCTTGGATGACGTCCCTTAAAGGAACAGTCATTAGTCGGGAGACATCGGAAGAAGAGGATGGATCCGCGTCGCCTGCTTCAAGATGGACCCGCTCCGCACCGGATGGAAGAAGATCGAAGATGCCGCTTGGAGAAGATGTTTGCCGGTCCGGATGTCCTCTTCTTGCCGGATAGGAGGAAGACTTTGGAGCACCGGATTATGGATCGCCAACCCCCGCTTGGGTTGGATGAAGATCTTGGAGCCAGGACGGATCGGTGATACCTGGATGGTGAAGACAAGGTAGGAAGATCTTCAGGGGATTAGTGTTAGGTTTATTTAAGGGGGGTTTGGGTTAGATTAGGGGTATGTGGGTGGTGGGTTGTAATGTTGGGGGGGGGTATTGTATGTTTTTTTTTACAGGCAAAAGAGCTGAAATTCTTGGGGCATGCCCCGCAAAGGGCCCTGTTCAGGGCTGGTAAGGTAAAAGAGCTTGTAACTTTTTTAATTTAGAATAGGGTAGGGAATTTTTTATTTTGGGGGGCTTTGTTATTTTATTAGGGGGCTTAGAGTAGGTGTAATTAGTTTAAAATTGTTGTAATATTTTTATTATGTTTGTAAATATTTTTTTATTTTCTGTAACTTAGATCTTTTTTATTTTTTGTACTTTAGCTAGTTTATTTAATTGTATTTATTTGTAGCAATTGTGTTTAATTAATTTATTGATAGTGTAGTGTTAGGTTAATTGTAGGTAATTGTAGGTAGTTTATTTAATTATTTTATTGATAGGGTAGTGTTAGGTTTAATAATATCTTAGGTTAGGATTTATTTTACAGGTAAATTTGTTATTATTTTAACTAGGTAACTATTAAATAGTTCTTAACTATTTAATAGCTATTGTACCTGGTTAAAATAATTACAAAGTTACCTGTAAAATAAATATTAATCCTAAAATAGCTATAATATAATTATAATTTATATTGTAGCTATATTAGGATTTATTTTACAGGTAAGTATTTAGCTTTAAATAGGAATAATTTATTTAATAAGAGTTAATTTATTTCGTTAGATAAAAATTATATTTAACTTAGGGGGGTGTTAGTGTTAGGGTTAGACTTAGCTTTAGGGGTTAATACATTTATTAGAATAGCGGTGAGCTCCGGTCGTCAGATTAGGGGTTAATAATTGAAGTTAGGTGTCGGCGATGTTAGGGAGGGCAGATTAGGGGTTAATACTATTTATGATAGGGTTAGTGAGGCGGGTTAGGGGTTAATAACTTTATTATAGTAGCGCTCAGGTCCGCTCGGCAGATTAGGGGTTAATAAGTGTAGGCAGGTGTCGGCGACGTTGAGGGGGGCAGATTAGGGGTTAATAAATATAATACAGGGGTCGGCGGGGTTAGGGGCAGCAGATTAGGGGTACATAAGTATAACGTAGGTGGCGGTCGGCAGATTAGGGGTTAAAAATTTTAATCGAGTGGCGGCGATGTGGGGGGACCTCGGTTTAGGGGTACATAGGTAGTTTATGGGTGTTAGTGTACTTTAGGGTACAGTAGTTAAGAGCTTTATAAACCGGCGTTAGCCAGAAAGCTCTTAACTCCTGCTATTTTCAGGCGGCTGGAATCTTGTCGTTAGAGCTCTAACGCTCACTGCAGAAACGACTCTAAATACCAGCGTTAGAAAGATCCCATTGAAAAGATAGGCTACGCATATGGCGTAGGGGGATCTGCGGTATGGAAAAGTCGCGGCTGAAAAGTGAGCGTTAGACCCTTTAATCACTGACTCCAAATACCAGCGGGCGCCCAAAACCAGCGTTAGGAGCCTCTAACGCTGGTTTTGACGGCTACCGCCGAACTCTAAATCTAGGCCCATGTGTTTTCGCTTGCTGCTCTTTTTGAAGGAGTGTGTTCAGCTCTAGTCTAGCTTCTGTCAGTCTTATACCCAATGCAGTGTCTTTTGGATTTTGCTTATGTGAGGTCTCTAAATGCTGTAGTTCCGTGAGGAGGCTATCATATTTAATTCTATGTTGTTTGAGGAGGTTCGCTTTGTATTTTAATAACTCCCCCCTTATGACACATTTGTGTGCTTCCCATATGTTTGCCCAAGTTGTGTCTGGAGTCGTGTTTATTTGAAAGTATTCTATTAAGAGTTTTTTTTATATATTGGTTTGGATGATGGGGTGGTCTAGCAGTCCGTCTTCCAGCCTCCAGATGTATGGGGTTACCGGGCTATTGGGCCAAATGATTTGGCACGTAACTGGTGCGTGATCTGACCATGTAGCTGAATGTATTGTCACATTTTTGATGAGTGTAAGGCCTATTGAGTCTGTGAGGATGTAGTCTATCCTGGTGTATCGTTTGTGTGGGTGTGAGTAAAAGGTGTAATCCCGTGTTGTAGGATTCACATATGTCGTGCAGTGCTAGGGACTGTATTTGGCTATTGATTTGTTTGATGTCCCTCTTTGGTAAGTTTGTGGAACCTTCTGATGTGTCTAACTCTGGGTTGAGAGGGGTGTTGAAGTCTCCTCCCAGGAACACTATGCCTTTTGCTGCATCTAGGATTTTCCCTGATATGCTACGCATGAATGTGGATTGCTGTCTGTTTGGGAAGTAGGTACTGACAATAGTAATGGGCTGGCCATATAAAAGGCCTGTCAGTATGAGTAATCTCCCTTCCTTGTCTTTTTCTATCTGCCTAATTTCTAGGGGGACGCTCTGCTTTATCAGTATCCCCACACCATTTTTTTTAGTCGGTGCAGAAGAGAAGTATGCAGTGGGGTAAGTTGGGTGGTGCCATTTTGGCTCTGCTCCCTTTTTGAAATGCGTCTCTTGTAACAGGATTATGTCGCCCTTCTGTTTATGTAAATCTGTTAGGATTATAGATCTTTTTTGGGGCACATTAAACCCTTTTACATTTATTGTGGTCAGGTTTACAGGATGTACCGTGGTTGATTTGCACATTTTCCCTTGGTGAGTTGCGTTTTATTTATCTCTGTGCTGTTATAATATGTATAGTGATTAGTGGACGCGGGTCTCCTAACTGTGTGTCTGCTTTATTTTATGTTTTTTTTTTTTTTTTTTTTTTTTTTATGATAAGCGTTATTGTCTGTGTTATTATATGTCTAGGGTAGATGGGGGTAGGGTAGAAAGGGGATTGGTCAGTGGTGCAATTAACAATCTCAGTAACAATGCTCAATTATAAACAATGCACTTTAAAAAAACAAAATATATATATTAAAGATACTATCAACAGTCGATATTGAATACTGTGTATACCTAATGGGTACTAGACAGTCTTCAACTATCTTGATTCTAATGTAATAGTTGGAGGCAGTGGCTGTCTCCTCCAGTGGCACCCAGATATGCATGAATTATCAATTATACTAGCAGAGTGTTACGTTTAATCAACCAGGGTGCTAGCCGGGTATTGCTGCTGGAAGTATACTCTCTGGTACCCCTCTGATTCTCAGATTGTTGCGGCGCCCCCTATTGTCTAGATCTTCTACCTTTTCCATAAGGTTTTGTATAATTTCGTCTTGGTTATATGTTAATTGGGAAAGGTGATGTATGTCTTGTATGGCAGTGTCGTGACTTTCCTCTAGGGTAGTGACCTTACGCTCTACTTTCTTGATGTCTTTCTTAATTTCGTTGAACATATCACGCATATCAGTCATTGCTGTTCTGATGTCATCTTTTGTTGCTAGCTGCATTAAATCTGCTTTAGTAATTTCTCCTGTTTTGTTCTCCTGTTGGGACCCTGTTAATTGATCTTTTGTCTGCGCCATTTCTTCTGTTTGCTCTTTGTTCTGTGGGGTACTATCTATTGGTTTTAAATACTGATTTATTTTTTTTGCTTTAGTTGTAGTATCTGTTTTTATTTTTTTTGCTGGCATACCCAACAGTTAGTCCTTTTCCTGCTTTAGTGCACTCAGTTGTTATGTTTGTTACTGCAGCACAAATTGTGGTGAAAGTCTGTTTGCCATATGAGTTATTGTATTTTGTTATATTCTATGTAGAGGCAGATGATAACAAGATTTGTGTCTTTTCAGTCTCTTCAGTATTGAGTTAACCCCTTGTCTGTTCACAGATATTATTAAGCTTATTATGGTTAATTTACTTCTCTGCAAGTCTATCACTTCTCTTTCTCACTGATATCTGGTAATCAGTTAGGGTCTTTTGATAATTACGGTGTACCATAAACTTGCTTTGTATACATTTTTACCCCCTGTTATGCATGTTTTCTTATTGTTTTTGTGCCCAGTGTTTGGGTTTGTGCGTGGGTAAGGGATATTTATTACCTTTGTTTTAAAGTTATAGTCCCGCTTTTCCTCTCGCTGACCTCCGGTGCTTGTAATTGCAGCTGCAGGGCCTAGATCTCTTTGTGACCCTCCAGTACCGCTTTCGTGTTATACCGGTAGGTACTCACATGTCCCCTTTCACTTCTGTCTTATTATTTTATGTGGCAGTGAATCTCAGTGTCCTGCGGGGGTGTTTGATGACCGCTCTGCGGTCCGTTACATATGCCTTGCTGTGATCGCGTTTGGCTGGTGCCCACGTGGCGGCCGCAACCCTGCAGGCTTCTCTATGTTGCGGCTCTCAGTATGCCGCTCCGGTGTTCTGGTTTAGCAGCGGTAATCACTTCTTGCCTAGTTGCGATCTCTTCTTGTTGATGCACCCTTCTATCAATTATTCTGCTCTTTGGGCTCTGCTTTTTCACGTATGAGTGCCTGTCTGGAGGATTACGGCCTAAGAGCTATGCTAAGCAGCGGCCATTACTCTGTGCGGCCAAGCTCCGCCCCCAAAAATTAATTATTTTTATACATCGAGACTTATAAATGTATGTGGCAGCAACATTGACTATTTATACACTTAGGATATCTTAGAATATAGTCTTTTAAACACAACAAAGATTTCTGATAAAGTGAATAAAGTAAAATACATACTCCAAAATAAAAAAACGATTAATGTGATTTTTTTGTTAAGTTTAAGACATAAATAATAACTAGTTGTGTATATATATATATATATATATATATATATATATATATATATATAAAAGAATTTATCAGGCACAATAACCGCAGGTAAATCTCAGAGGTGGATCGAAGCTGCAACAGTTAAAAGAAAAAATGGACGTTAATGAACAGGGCTTTAAAAGGAGAGAAATCGATCATATCAGGTATCTTGATAAAGGCTGTAAGAACCAAATAACCACACCAGCTGATTGCTGGTCTAACAGAAGGAGAGAAGGCTGCTTACCTGAGATACGAAGTGTGCGAATATACGCTCATTCAGTATATGTGGAGGATCTATTTCTGACAAAGGAGGAAAATAAAGACAGAGTCTTGTCAACCCAACGGATATAATCCTAGGATCTGATAAGGCAACCGGTAAATCATCCAACCTACTGACAGGAAAAGAGGACATCCTGACAACTGTTGAACGACTCCTGAACCTACATCGAGGAAAGCGGTTTAATTCCTTATCCGCCTAAGGTACTAATCTGGCCACATAGGCTGAAGACCCACATAAGTCACACGTGTTTCCACTTTGGACATATTTCAATTTGAACTTATCACCACGCCAATACAGCGATAACCAGCTACCAACATGTATTGTCAAAAGCCCTATTCATAGACACCAAAATAAGACTGGTATTAGATATATCCACCAGCCCTTAAGATTGGATTACAACTGGCGGTATTGTACATACAAAGCCTGATCACCTATAAAATTGTATGGAAAGTGTTACATTGTATAAATGTGACTATTAATTGTATCAGTTTTAGATAATCAGTATTAAGATTGCCTAGGTAAGACACCAGTGTCTGTATTTTTTATATATTTAAATATTTTCCATTTTCTATTATATATTTTCTATTTTCTATTGTATAATTATGCCACCCTATTTTATCTATCTATTTTAATTTACCTTGATAAGTACCAAGGGGTATCCAGTCAAGAGTAAAGCAATAAATATCGATTTGATATAAAGTATATATATTTTTGTGTTTTTTAAGGATCTACATCGTATAAACATCTGGATACCTATGTATGGTATATCAACACATCTTATTTGGATTATGTATTTCTATTTATTAATTAAACTTAGGAACAGCAGTTTTTTTGCGCCACCTATTTTTTATATATTCTTTTAAACTTTTTTGGGAAAATTTGTTTTAAGGTGTGCCAGTTTCATAATCTGATTTTGACAGATATATAAACTCTTAACCCAAAGAGCTACTGGTGCAATGCTGAATATGAAGAGCGTATTGCTCTTCGCATTCAGTGAGGTCTGTTGGACCTGATCTGCACTGTCGGATCAGGTCCGACAGACCTTTGATAAATATCCCCCATAGATGCAGCTTCTAAATAAACCAGCTGTGCAACTGCAACCATCAGTTTCTTCTCAAGACTAGCAGTGTTCTGCAGTTCCTGAGGGGTAATTTTTCTATGTATATAACTCTTTGGGGGTTGAAACACATAGCCTTGCAAGGGCGCTAGTGCTAAAATGACATAATCTAGTGAATTAGAGCACACAATTTAACACAATAAAGGCCATTTAACTGCTTAAAATAATCAATTTGTATGTTGATGCTATCACAATCAGCCATTTTCACTAATTGCTGGAAGCCAGTCTTAATTGTTAATTATTAACACAATATTCCACAGCTAGAAATACTTAAAGGGAGATTAAACAGTGCTCTTTTGGTAAAAAAAATAAAAAAATATGTTAAAGGGACAGTCTAGTCCAAAATAAACTTTCATGATTCAGATAGGGCATGTAATTTTAAACAATTTTCCAATTTACTTTTATCACCAAATTTGCTTTGTTCTCTTGGTATTCTTAGTTGAAAGCTTGACCTAGGAGGTTCATATGCTAATTTCTTAGACCTTGAAGGCCACCTCTTTTCAGAATGTATTTTAACAGTTTTTCACAACTAGAGGGTGTTAGTTCATGTTTTTCATATAGATCACACTGTGTTCATGCATGTGAAGTTATCTGGGAGCAGGCACTGAATAGCTAAACTGCAAGTCTGTCAAAAGAACTGAGAAAAAGGGGTAGTTTGCAGAGGCTTAGATACAAGATTATCACAGAGGTTAAAAGTATATTAATATAAATGTGTTGGTTATGCAAAACTGGGGAATGGGTAATAAAGGGATTATCTATCTTTTAAAACAATAACAATTCTGGTGTAGACTGTCCCTTTAAATCAAAGTAAACATAAAAAGAAACATAGTGTGTAGAATAATAGCAAACAACTTACTTATGTTCTTGCAAAATTAGTATTCAGAACTTTTCAGTGTAGCTCCTGCCCCCAATGTGATGAGTTGAGAACTGTAAAACCTAAGTTTTATTCTGTCAGTTCTGAGCATGAGCAAATCTGACTCTGTTATCAAGTCTATTCAGTTTATAGAAAACCAGCCTAGAAGTTGTATGGCATTATGCTAAGATAAAAGTTTCTGCAGATGCCTCCTCCTTGTAGGGCTATGACAGGAAGTAATGGACACTGCACAAATGTAGTTTAAAAGAGAATTAAAATGTAAAATCCATTTAACTAGATGAATAATTCATATTACAATGATTTATATTAAGCATAAGCAACTGATTAGTGCTTTTTTATTACAACAAAGAAATTGACTGTTTAACATTTAACATTCCTTTAATAGAACCCAAGACAACAGTGTTTGATAGACATGTGCCTTTGTGTCTTTTAGCACTAAATGAATGCTAAAGATGACTGGGGCAAGTAACATTCTGCAATTTTTAAGGAGCCTGATTTATTCTTGAGAAAGTGCAACACACTAAGGTCTAGATTTTCACCATATTGGATAAAATTAGGAGCCAACATCATCAAAAGCCACTTGCTAACCACTTGCTAAATCAATGAAAGTAAATAATAATAATAATAATAATAATAATAATAATAAAAATAATAATAATAATAAAAACTCTTTTAGACCAACAAAAATTAGTAAAATCAATAACTCAGCAAACACACATGCCCACTCTGCTTATAATGCCCCTGTTCCAATCCCTCAAAAGAGACATATATACAATCTCAATTATTTTGGAGCACACCGGGTTAATTGCATACAAGCCACATTAGCATCGCTATACTCTATTAAAATGGACCAATAAACACACAGAACCTTCAACCAGTGATAGGCCCTTATATTGAGCTAGATTACAAGTGTAGCACAAAAATATCAGTGCTATTGATTGTTAACAGCGCTCAAGTTAAATCATTAGTGCTTCTGTTCTTGCGCTTGTGTTACAAGTTAAAAGTAAAATGTTATGAGATATATTATATAGATGCACTTAACATGTCTATATATGTTGATGGCAGGAGAGTCAACTAATAAAAGTTGGAAAAAAAAGGTAAAATAAACTTTACATAATTTCTATCTCATACTCACCTTCGCATTGGAGTCCCTCAAGAGGTTAACAAGGCCATTGTCAATATTGGATTATTTATCTGTCGTATTTTACTTTAGTTATCTGTCATATTTTATTGTTGTATATTTGAGTATTTTTGCTTCCAAGAAGGTTTCTGAAATTACTTAGGAAAAAAAAAACATTTGAAAAGCCTTTGACCGTTCAATATATATTTTCACTTGTTTGACTTAAAATTGCATAAACAATTTGTTAAACTTTTTTTTTTTTCCTTTTAAATCTCCTGGTCTTTTTATTTATTGGAATATCTTTGAAACTGATGGAAAAACAAAAATTGCTTAAACAATTTGGTAAACACGTTTTCCTTTTCAATCTCTAGGTGTTTTTATTTATTGCAATATCTTTGAAACTGATGCAAAAACAAAAATACCTGAATTGCAATACATTTTTTCTTGTATAAGTTAAAACATTTTAGAATGTATCTGTGACAATGAATTTAAAAATGTTGAAAAAAATATTAAAGTTTCTTTAAAACAATTTAAAATTAGGGATGGAGAATGTTCTGACATTTTTCTAGAAGAAGATAAACTATAACCCCTTAACTGCTGCGCGATTTCCATCCCTGTGCTGAGATGATTTGGAATTTTTAGAGGCTGTTCACATTTAAGCTCCGCAGTAGGCAATTTAGATTCAAATTATGCCATTTTATGTATATATCATGACACATGAGAACTCCACTATTAAATGTGTAAAAAAATGGACATTTTTATTAAAATTGTAATAAAAAAGGTTGCAAAAATAGTGTGTGTGTTTTCAAAACTCTATAGTCAAAAGAAGAAGGGGTTATCCTTACATAAATAAGGATGTTTGGGTATATGTAAATAACTTTGATGTGCACATAGGGACTCCTCTTATCCTCTACTCAAATAAATGCACATTTATGCATGCAAGGTGACCACTTTTACCATAGTGATCACCTGCCTATAAAACCCTATAGAGGCTATATTTTAAAGAGCAGCTTCTATGCTTTAATAACAAGGGTTCATGGGGTTCTCTAAGCCTTTTTGATGACCTAATATAAATGCCTAGAAACCTACAGCCTGCAAACAATGTCAGAAACTGTGATTTATTTTTAATTGAAACATTTGTTCTAATAATAATAAATAACTAAGAAATCACAAAACAAAAATGCAAACAAAATAAATGTGATATAATTGCAAAGGATATTGTGTATCAGTGATGTAGAAAATTCCCAAACTTCACTATCTCAAAAAAAAGGAGAAACAAATTATGGTGCAGTATTGTGACAAAAAATATAATTGAAACAATGTGTTAAATTTCTACTCACATAGACTTGAGCTATCTTAAACGGACACTGTTCCCAATTTTTTTCTTTTGTGATTCAGATAGAGCTTGCAATTTTAAGCAACTTTCTAATTTAATCCTATTATCAATTTTTCTTCGTCCTCTTGCTATCTTTATTTGAAAAAGAAGGCATCTAAGCTTTTTTCTTTGTTCAGTACTCTGGACAGCATTTTTGATTGGTGGATGAATTTATCCACCAATCAGCAAGGACAACCAAGTTGTTCACCAAACATGGGCCGGCATCTAAACTTACATTCTTGCATTTCAAATAAAGATACCAAGAGAATAAAGAAAATGTGATAATAGGAGTAAATTAGAAAGTTGCTTAAAATGTCATGCTCTATCTGAATCATGAAAGAAAAAATGTGGGTTCAGTGTCCCTTTAAGATCAGGTATTGTGCAATCCTTATTCACAAAGCTGGCAGGCTTAGGTCACTCAGTGTTGGTGTATTCAGAATCTGTAATTGTGTCTCCACAAAATAGATAAACAGATATATAGTGTGATACCGTTTATAACAAATGTGACTTTGATCCTTTTGGTTGTATACTCACACTTTTCAGGAGCTAAACATCAGCTCCTGATATATTAGCAGACCTGATATCGGCTAACAGGGAGGCCACAGAAATAGCCAAAGATCCCGGAACCACTGTATAAAAAATTGGTTTATTTAAAATAATATATACATATTAAACATAAAAATGAATGCCAGGACACAAAAGTAACTAAAGGCTACAAAGGATATATGTTACCACCAAAGTTGTATCCAAAGTCTCCAAAGAGTATGGTAATGGCTTGTTTTGAAACAAATAATGTATCGATTCAATAGTCACTCTATTCACGGAGAGAAGCCCTTCACTGTGACGTCACTGTATTCACGTGATACCCGAGGTACATTTCAACACGCCCCTGTGGCTTTTTCAAGGGTGATAATCCAGCGGTCTGATTACTCATTTTTAAGCAAACAACATTCAATAGGAAACAACTCTAATTCATGCTTTATATTGAAGGTGGTATTTTCCTTTTCAAGGCGTCCATATAAAATATCTGATCATACGTATAAAGGTAAAATTCAACCAAAAACATATAAAATTTATTTTTAACATATAATAATTTCTTGAATTCACAAATGTACCATATATGTTCTAATGGACACTTGGAATAACATCATATAATGTAAACTATATACGTTAATACTCTCTCAATGAAAAACATATTCATATACAACTTACAAGTTCATCAATTATATTGTAGAATTTAAAATTATACATAATACAATACACATAATATAAATAATAGAATTTAATGTTATACATAATACAATATACATAATATAAATAAAAAAACATATGTTATAACTTATTCTGTAAGAAAATGACATAGTTCAAATCCCACATTTAAAACAGAAGGTATTAAAGTATTCAATTAAAAAATCCAATTCTTCTCTAATTTTGAGAGTTCCTTATTTTTATCTATACCTCTTCAATGATTATCTTTTTTTCTGATACCCATAAAAATGAATCCATTGGGATCTTTTTTGTTTTTCTCTAAAATGTGAAGAAACAGGGTGTTTGACTGAACCTTTTCTTATGCAATATATGTGTTCATATATTCTGGTTTTGAGAAGTCTAGTAGTTTTTCCAATATAAAATAATTACAACTGCAGATCAGGAGGTATATGACATATCTACTGTTGCAAGTAATTAACTGATCAATCTCATATTTTCTCTTCCCATCTTTCAAATGAAACAAATTTCTATTTTTCTTTTCTAGGTTCGATAAGTTGCTACAACATGTACAGTTTCTACAATATCTAAATCCTTTTTATTTCAGTTAACCAATTACTAGATGTCTTATCACTGATAAAACTTTTAGTCATATGTTCCTTTAGATTCAGTGCCTTCTTAAAGACTAAGTTGGGTCTATCTGGAAGGATCGAGTCTAATATAGTATCTCTTTTTAATATACCCCAATGTTTATGTATTATTTCTTTTAAATCTTTGCTTTAATTGTTATAATTAAAAACGAAACTAAGATTAGTATTGTCATTTCAGCTTGTCTTATCTTTATATTGTAATATATCCCATCTATCTAAACCCCCAATTTCTTGTATTGCACTATTTAATTTTTATTATTTAAATTCCTTCTCTAGAAAATGACTTTTTAAATATTAGCAAGTTCAAAATACACATTGTCTTCTTTAGAATTTCTCCTAATCCTATGAAATTGGCCTTTTGGTACATTTTCAATCCATCGTCTATGATGGCACCTGTCTAAACCCATATAATTATTTACATCAATCTTTTTAAATATTTTTTTTTTATTTTAACTCTTCATTTTCCACATATTTTTTGATATCTAAAAAAAATAACCCTAGATTGACTAAAGTCCCAGATTTTTTTTTATATTCCAATCATTATTTTGTAAGTGGTTTAAGAATAGAGCAAGTTCGTCCCCCAGTCCATTACATATAAACAAAATATTGTAGATATAGCGATGGTATGATATAATGTTTTGCCCCCAGCCATGCCCATCATATACCCACAGCTCCTCCCAAGCTGCCAAGAAAAGGTTGGCATAGCTGGGGACAAAACATGTTCCCAACGTCGTACCTCCTATTTGTAAATAAAAGTCATAGTTAAACCAAAAAAAGTTTGTGTCTAGAATTAGCTCAATTCCCTTCAAGACAAATTCAATTTGTTGTTCACATAAATCACTTAAACTGGTCAACATATATTTGGCTGCTTCTAAACCCCTTTCTTTTTTTATAATTGTATATAAGGAGGTTACATATCCAATGACCTCCAACTTCTTTTTGAAAATATTCATAGGATTTATATTCAATTTTTTTATATGTAGATTTATCATTTAAAAGACGTTCACATTCTTTGATATATTTGATCTTATCCATAATAACCACCCCTCCCCCCTTATCAGCCCCCTTGATCACTATATTGTTATCAAGTTTCAAATTAAATGTGGATTTGTTCTTAAGGTCAGTATGGGTAATAGAGTTTGGCATATACACTGTGTGCAGAATTATTAGGCAAATGAGTATTTTGACCACATCATCCTCTTTATGCATGTTGTCTTACTCCAAGCTGTATAGGCTCGAAAGCCTACCACCAATTAAGCATAGGTGATGTGCATCTCTGTAATGAGAAGGGGTGTGGTCTAATGACATCAACACCCTATATCAGGTGTGCATAATTATTAGGCAACTTCCTTTCCTTTGGCAAAATGGGTCAAAAGAAGGACTTGACAGGCTCAGAAAAGTCAAAAATAGTGAGATATCTTGCAGAGGGATGCAGCACTCTTAAAATTGCAAAGCTTCTGAAGCGTGATCATCGAACAATCAAGCGTTTCATTCAAAATAGTCAACAGGGTCGCAAGAAGCGTGTGGAAAAACCAAGGCGCAAAATAACTGCCCATGAACTGAGAAAAGTCAAGCGTGCAGCTGCCAAGATGCCACTTGCCACCAGTTTGGCCATATTTCAGAGCTGCAACATCACTGGAGTGCCCAAAAGCACAAGGTGTGCAATACTCAGAGACATGGCCAAGGTAAGAAAGGCTGAAAGACGACCACCACTGAACAAGACACACAAGCTGAAACGTCAAGACTGGGCCAAGAAATATCTCAAGACTGATTTTTCTAAGGTTTTATGGACTGATGAAATGAGAGTGAGTCTTGATGGGCTAGATGGATGGGCCCGTGGCTGGATTGGTAAAGGGCAGAGAGCTCCAGTCCGACTCACACGCCAGCAAGGTGGAGGTGGAGTACTGGTTTGGGCTGGTATCATCAAAGATGAGCTTGTGGGGCCTTTTCGGGTTGAGGATGGAGTCAAGCTCAACTCCCAGTCCTACTGCCAGTTTCTGGAAGACACCTTCTTCAAGCAGTGGTACAGGATGTAGTCTGCATCCTTCAAGAAAAATATGATTTTCATGCAGGACAATGCTCCATCACACGCGTCCAAGTACTCCACAGCGTGGCTGGCAAGAAAGGGTATAAAAGAAGAAAATCTAATGACATGGCCTCCTTGTTCACCTGATCTGAACCCCATTGAGAACCTGTGGTCCATCATCAAATGTGAGATTTACAAGGAGGGAAAACAGTACACCTCTCTGAACAGTGTCTGGGAGGCTGTGGTTGCTGCTGCACGCAATGTTGATGGTGAACAGATCAAAACACTGACAGAATCCATGGATGGCAGGCTTTTGAGTGTCCTTGCAAAGAAAGGTGGCTATATTGGTCACTGATTTGTTTTTGTTTTGTTTTTGAATGTCAGAAATGTATATTTGTGAATGTTGAGATGTTATATTGGTTTCACTGGTAAAAATAAATAATTGAAATGGGTATATATTTGATTTTTGTTAAGTTGCCTAATAATTATGCACAGTAATAGTCACCTGCACACACAGATATCCCCCTAAAATACCTAAAATAGCTATAACTAAAAACAAACTAAAAACTACTTCCAAAACTATTCAGCTTTGATATTAATGAGTTTTTTGGGTTCATTGAGAACATGGTTGTTGTTCAATAATAAAATTAATCCTCAAAAATACAACTTGCCTAATAATTCTGCACTCCCTGTACACATTGTGGTTTTCCATATTTGCTCTCTCCATATGATTTAAAAGAAAGTACTTTTTTATGGACAAGTTTCTTGCAAATTTCTGTTCTCCGATAAAAGTGTAAAATGTAATTAATTTTTGACTAGGGGCGAATTTTAAACCTCTACTCAAAATTTATGCCTCGTTTTTTGTTATGTTTTTCTCTGATAGATTAAAAATACCTTTTTTAAATCAAATTTTCATTGGAAATTATATGTGTGTCATCAATATTCTAATATCTGTATCTGTCTTCCCTTGAATCTCTCCCTTCTTCTATCTCTCGTCTCCTTTTGGAAAAAATGTCTATGTCTGATACGTATTTCATTTTCTGACCTAAAAAAAACCCTCTTAATTTTCTTGTAAATTCTCAAGGACTTAAAATCTTTTCCTACTTTCGAAATTCCTATTTTCAAAATTTCTATTTTCAAAAGTTCTTACATTGGTCCAATATGGTTCATGATTTTCCCTGTTTCTATTTCCTTGCACTGTTTTCCATTCATCTCTATCATTCTTATAATTAAAAGGATTGCTATTTCTAAAATTCCTATCTGTGTCTGAAGGTCTATTTTATTGTCCTTCTCTGGGCCTATCCTCATTTCTATCCATCCCACTAATGGAGGGTTGGGCTTTGTTGTTTGTATGGTGCCTAGATTAATTTTTGTCATTATCCTAACTGTTTGTTTTTTAAAGGGCTTTTTCTCTTTCTTTTAATATGTTCTTTCCTTTCTTTATAATCTTGTAGATCCCTTTGATGTTTTTTTTTATTTTAAACATTTTAATTTCTTTTTATCAAAACCTCCAAGGAATCAATTATGTTCTTATTTTTATCTTTATAATCTTTTTCTTGAAAAAAAAGGATTAATTGTTGTTCAATACTATACACATCTTTATCTTTATCTATATCAGTTGAAATCCTCTTTTTTTCAGAAACAATTAGACATAAGCCTGCGTGTGCATTCTTCCAAAATGCCATTCCATCTGCTCATGAATTCAATATTATCCTGACCTAGAGTGGGATTCTTCAAAATTCTAAGACCCCTAGGAGTTATATTATCTTTCATATACCTCTCTAATGTGACTATCAATAGTTGGTACTTTGTCTCCTTAATTAAGAGAATTTCTAAGTCTTTGAGTAAACCAAATAAATCGGTATTATTACCACATGTTTTATTTACAGTATTACTAAAAAAAATCTTCCCCTAGTCAAAAATTAAATAAATTTGACACTTTTAAAGAAGTACAGAAATTTGTAAGGAACGTGTCCATAAAAAAGTACTTTATTTTAAATCCTATAGAGAGGGTAAATATGGAAAACCCCAATGTGTATATGCCAAACTCTATTACCCATATCGACCTTAAGAACAAATCCACATTCAATCCCATAGGTTGCAAATATTCACCTATCGAAATATTTTTGGAATTTGTAGAATGTGATTTAAGACAAATGAAAGGAAATTGTGGTTGCAATTTAAATAAAAAAGAGCAAGAGGCTTTAAGAAATGTGAAACTTGATAACAATATAGTGATTAAGGGGGATGATAAGGGGGAGAGGTGGTTATTATGGATAAGATCAAATGTATCAAAGAATGTGAACGTCTTTTAAATGATAAAGCTACAAATAAAAAATTGGACATAAATCCTATGAATATTTTCAAAAATAATTTGGAGTTGTATTTGTTGGAAGGGAAAGAGAAGGGTGTTCTTAACAGGCACACATTTAATTAAATTAATATTGAATTTCCAATACTTGCGACTTTTTATATATTACCAAAATTACATAAAGATAGATTGAATCCCCGGCCAGACCTATAGTCTCAGGGGTACATTCCTTAACCAGTAACTTATCAAAATACATAGACATCCTTCTGCAGCCAGTTATGATACTAACTAAATCCTATCTGAAAGACACAGTAAGTGTTTTAAATGTTTTGAACAATATGGATTGGAACAATAATTACTGACTTGTCACTGGAGATGTAACATCCTTATATACAATTATAACAAAAGAAAGCTTGGCAGCTTGGGAGGAGTGTGGGTATTTGGTGGGCATGATTGGGGGCAACACATTGTGTAATACCATCGCTATATCAATGATATTTTGTTTATATGGAATGGACAAGGGGGGGATGAACTGGCTCTATTCTTAAACTACTTACAAAATAATAATTGGAATATAATTTTTTTCCTGGAAATTTAGTCAATCTAGGGTAAATATTTTAGATCTCAAAATATATGTGGAAAATGAATTAAAATAAAAAAATGTTTTAAAAACATTGATGTAAATAATTATATAGGTTTAGACAGTTGCCATCATAGAAGATGGATTTAAAATGTACCAAAAGGTCAATTTCATAGGATTAGGAGAAATTGTAAAGAAGACCATGAGGCTGAATTATCATTGTGCAAGTGGACATGATCCGATATTGCGGATCATGTGTGCTGCACATCGATAAATGCCGACAGCATATGCTCTTGGAATTTATCATTACACCGGCAGTTCTTTTGAACTGCTGGTGCAATGCCGCCGCCTGCAGATTTGCGGCCAATCGGCTGCTAGCAGGGGGTGTCAATCAACCCAATCGTATTCGATCAGGTTAATTTCTGGTGATGTCTTCCCACCGCCTCAGAGCAGGCAGAAAGGTTATGGAGCAGCGGTCTTTAGACCCCTGCTTCATAACTTGTGTTTCCAGCGAGCCTGAAGGATCACCAGAAACACCGGGCATCTTAAATATGTGTATTTTGAACAAGCTAATATTTTAAAAAGTCATTTTCTAGACAAGGGATTTAAAGAAGAATAGTTGATTAGTACTATACAAGACATTGGGGGTTTAGATAGGCGGGATATGTTACAATATAAAGATTAGAAAAGATGGAATGACAATACTAATCTTAGTTTTGTTTTTAATTATAACAATCAAAACAAAGATTTGAAAGTAATAATAAATAAACATTGGGGTATATTAAAAAGAGATACTATATTAAATTTGATCCTCCCAGATAGACCAAACTTATTCTTTAAGAAGGCACTGAATCTAAAGAACCATCTGACAAAAAGTTTTATCAGAGATAAGACATCTATTAATTTTTTAACTGAAATAAAAGGATTTAGATATTGTAGAAACTGTACAGGTTGTAGCAACTTATCGAACCTAGAAAAGAAAAATAGAAATTTGTTTCATTCGAAAGATGGGAAGAGAAAATATGAGATTGATCAGTTAATTACTTGCAACAGTAGATATGTCATATACCTCCTGATCTGCAGTTATAATTATTTTATATTGGAAAAACTACTAGACTTCTCAAAACCAGAATATATGAACACATCTATAATATAAGAACAGGTTCAGTCAAACACACAGTTCCTTCACATTTTAGAGAAAAACACAATAAAGATCCAAATTGATTAAAATTTTTATTGGTATCAAAAAAAATAGATAATCATTGAAGAGGTATAGATAAAAATAAGGAGCTCTCAAAATTATAGATAAAGTGGATTTTTTAATTGAATACTTTAATACCTTCTGGTTTAAATGTTGGATTTTAACTATGTCATTACAGAATAAGTTTTAACATATGTTATTTTATTTATATTATGTATATTTTGTTATGTATAACGTTAAATTCTATTAATTCTATTATGTGTATTGTATTATGTATACCATTAAATTCTACAATATAATTGATGAACTTGTAAGTTGTATATGAATATGTTTTTCATTGAGAGAGTATTAACGTATATGGTTTACAATTTATAATGTCATTCCAAGTGGCCGTACATATATGGTACATTTGTGAATTCAGGAAATTATTATATGTTAAACAGAAATTTTATATGTTTTTGGTTGATTTTTTCCTTGATACGTATGATCAGATATTTTATATGGATACCTTGAATAGAAAAATACCACCTTAAATATACACAGTGAATTATAGTTGTTTCCTATTGGATGTTGTTTGCTTAAAAGACGAGTCACCGAACCGCTGGATTATCATTCTTGAAAAAGCCACAGGGGCATGGCAAAACGTACATTGTGTATCACTTGAATACAGTGATGTCACAGTGAAGGGCTTCTCTCCGTGAATAGAGTGACTATTGAATGGATACATTGTTTGTTTCAAAACAAGCCATTACCATCGACTTTGGATACAACTTTGGTTGTTACATATATCCTCTGTAGCGCTTAGTGACTTTTGTGTCCTGCCATTCATTTTTATGTTTAATATGGTTTTTTTTTATTTTTTAATAAACCAATTGTTTATACAGCAGTTCCAGATATTTTGCTATTTCTGTGGCCTCCGTGGTAGCCGATATAAGGTCTGCTAATATATTAGGAGCTGATGTTTAGCTCTTGAAAAGTGTGAGTATATAACCAAAGAATCAAAGTCACAATTGTTATAAACGGTATCACACTATATATCTTTTCTATTTTGTGGAGACACAATTACAGGTTCTGAATACACCAACACTGAGTGAGCTGAACCTGACAGCTTTGTGAATAAGGATTGCACAATACTTGCGCTTAAGATAGCTCAAGTCTATATGAGTAGAAATTTGACACATTGTTTCAATTATATTTTTTGTCACAATTCTGCACCATAATTTGTTTCTCCTTTTTTTGAGATACCGAGGCTTGGAAATTTTCTACATTACTGATACACGATATCCTTTGCAATTATATCACATTTATTTTGTTTGAAAAATTTGTTCTTGCAGAATACACCCATTTGAAAAAAGTGGAGAAAAAAGACAAATATGTTGATTTGTTGTGTTTTCAAATGGCATGATAGAAGAAAATGTGTAAGATATACAGTAAGCCTAAATTCAAAACCTGTTAAAAAAAATTGTGTAAAAGCAAAAAGAAGTAAAAATAAACCTTTTTTTTAATTATTCTTCAGAAAGAGGGCTCATGAAACTGTGGACGCCGATTCTGAGCACTTGCATTGTAGGTTCGCCCATGCAAGCCTGAAATTGTAAGCTAACCTCTCAGCCAACTCTAAGATTGAAAAAAACCCAGACTGATTCAATAAGGATGATTTAAAATATCCTGCTGTCTTGCAATGAATTGGGTGTGGGATTCCCCAACAGAGATAGGGCATACAGGTTCCCTGCCTTGGAACATTACCTGCCTTTTACTTGTTAAATGGAGCCCTGAGTGTGCAATTAAAAAACTGAAATCAATATTTACTTCTGTGATCAAAAACACCTCTTTCTCTTTGAAAGTTTTGTTGAAATGTAACTTTTTTCAATAAGAACATACTGGGGTAGACTCACAAGTGTGGTTGTGCCTTTTTACACTGAAAGTATTCTTATGCACATTGCTGCAGACATTGCTACTATATAGTCATCAAGACATCAAGTTTCATTGTAATATGTTTTTGGCATGCCTAGATCACAGATACATTTATTTGTTTCATATGTTATATATCCTCATAAGGAACATATTCCAAATATATGGTTTGTTAGAGTTTAAATCTTTATTAAAACCTTACTTATATTTTATTTTGTAAATAACATGTGTTGTTGCAATTTATAACCCTTTTGATAAATAATAGGTTAAACATCACAACTTACTGTATAAGTCAGTTTATCTATATACAAAAATGTACCAGTTGATTTTGCCCACAAAAAGAACATTAAAAAAAAAAAAGTAATTTTGCAGATTCTTTTTAATTAGTGTACGAAGTGGGAAATCAAAGTATTGTTTACTTACCAATTATTAAGACTGCAATGGCATCAAATAAATCACAGTTAATTTTGTCAAGGAGGAAACATTTTAAATGATAAAAATATAGATAAAAAGGCTGATAAGAAACAGACGGCACATCTGTTCTACTTTACTAAGAAGACAAACATTTTTTTTTATAAACATCTGATAAGAAACCAAAGGCCCACCTGCTCTATTTTGCTGGGTAAAAAACATCTTGTTTGGTAGAAATATAAATATTGAATAGATATTGAAGGTTGAGAAGAAACAGACAGAACATCTGTTCTACTTAAGAAACAGAAGGCTCCAAAGCAATGGGAAATGTTGGAGAGGATACAGGCAGGTGGGCACAATGTTACATATGTGGAACTGTCCTAATCTTCTATTGGGAGAAAGTTGGGGAATTTCTCAATATATTTTTGGGCCCTGATTTTCCCTGAGATTTCCTCACTGCTCTACTTACTTACTAACTTACTACCCAAATTCCTTTGCAACTTATGATTTAAGCTCACACAAATTGTTACCTAAAGGGACACTAAACACAATTTTTTTCTTTCATGATTCAGATAGAGCAGTGCTTTCCAGACTGTGTGTCGGGACACACTAGTGTGTCGGCAGCAGTGTGTAGGTGTGTCCCTGCTTCAGCACAAATATTTTTAAATTTAATTTTTTGTAAAAAAAATTTGGGGTTTCTCACTTTCCGCCTGCCTGCTACACATATCATATGTTTGACACGTGATTGATACCTAGTGGGTCACAGATCATCTTAACCTATTGGCACAGCTCAGTGGCAACTGAAACTATTCCAATTGGTGGCTTTGGCGGCACATTGGCTCCTGACTGCACGTGTAGTCTCCTTAATTGGCTCGTGACTGCATGTGTAGTCAGTGAGTGGGACAGCAGTGTGTTTGCAGCGCGGGCAGCAGTCAATCGGACTCACCGAGCTCCGAGGGCAGCAGCTTACATTCTGAGCTGAAGTCAGTGGGGGGTTTTTTGCAGCTAACTCCCAGTAGTGCATTGCTGCTCATGCTCTTGATATATGGATAGGAAGTGGAAGCTTAAAAATGCTTGATGATGAAATGTGTCTTTATCCAATATTCCACCAAATATTCAGAAATTGTGTTCATCCCATCAACCTCATACATCCCATTAAAATCGCAAGTAGTTATTGGTGTAGTTATTATAAACTTTTTTTTAATTCTTGCACATACATACTGTTACTTGTAAATACATTTAGTTATTATATAATTTATGTATGTGTCTGTATCTCTTAAAACAAGTTAGTTTAACCTCCTTTTTGCTAGTACAACTGATTTACTCTGTCACGAAATGATGTAGGTCTAAAAAGTGTGTCACCAAGAGGAAAAGTTTGGAAAGCTCTGAGATAGAGAATACAATTTTAAACAACTTTCCAATTTACTTCTATTATCTAATTTGCTTCATTTTTTAGATATCCTTTGTTGAAGAAAGAGCAATGCACATGGGAGAGCCAATCACACGAGGCATCTATGTGCAGCAACCAATCAGCAGCTACTGAGCCTATCTAGATATGCTTTTCAGCTAAGAATATCAAGAGAATGAAGCAAATATTAGATAATAGAAGTAAATTAGAAAGTTGTTTAAAACTGCATGCTCTTTCTAAATCATGAAAGAAAAAAATTGAGTTTCATGTCCCTTTAAGTAAAGTTAGCCTGTAATTCGGGGTCTTGCTCTATCCCACTGGTTTAGGTGTAGCTAGACCCAAGTGTCTTTTACTATATTCCTAGAAAAATACAGATATTTTAGACTTATCAGGTTAGACATGTTTCAGGATATTACATTTTACTCAGAGTTAGAAAGAAAATCTTTCAAGGAAATGAGGATTGGATGGGGAGAAGGGTTGAGGACCTTATTGGGGGAGGTTAGCCATAGATGGGACCATTGAAGACGGCTTTCCCTGTCCTTTTACTTCCTCACATTTGTATTCCTAACCCTGCTTCTACCTTTAACTCTATCTATTTCTGCTAGTCTCCCTTCCTCGATTTATGCTCTTACTTACCCTCTTCACATATATATATATATATATATATAGATATATATAGATATATATATATATATATATTAAATACAGTACATATATATACTGTATATCTATATGTGTGTCTGATGAAGGGGACAGTTTGATCTCCGAAACGTCACAACAATAAACCACGTTTTGTTTCTTCAAAGTCCAGTGAGTGCGGATTTATTTTATACTATAAATAACCACTGTTCCTGTCACCCTGGCCGTTAACTGAGGAGGAGGTGAGAGTGCTTCTCCCACAACTTTTTTAATATAAATAAATATATATATATATATATATATATATATATATATATATATATATATATTCTGTCTCTCTGTTTTTCTCTGTTTCAGTCTCTCTCACTTTTGTCTCATTCTCTTAACTTTTTCTCTCCTTTTTGTATTCACTCTCATACTCTCTGAAAGAGCACATCTGAAGTCTTATTTGGGCATGGAGCTGACAGAGTGAGTGCAGGACAGGGTGTGTGATGTGAGTACTGGGCAAACAAAAGGGATGAAGTTCAGGGTTTTGTCTGAGGTATATTTTGAGTATGTAGCTGACTTGGGTGTTTTAGGGCCAGTGCCAGATTTTATTTGGGCATAGTACTTACAGAGCAGCTTCTGTGTCAGGGGCTCTTTAGGAAAATAAAATAGCCTAGAACTCATAGTACGTCAACATCATAGTATTATTCTGGCATAGTTCTAAAGTCTTCCCCTTCAGGGCAGTATTTTCTTACTCTGAGAAATTGAACCTGAGGTATATATCATCTATTTAAGTGATCACTTCATACATGCCTTACAATTATTTTTTCTTATGCTTCAGTATCTTAGTACAGACTACTTTCATGTTTAATCTCATTTGTTAATTTTGAATAAATTATATTCTTTTATAGTAAAAAAAACAACTAACAATTACATCAGTAACAGACTCTCTAACTCCAATTTATTGTAATGCCATCAATGTAGAACAAAGCACCAGATAGAGGTAAAGGAGAATAAAAAAAAACTCAGTAGGAATATGTAGTAGAATATAAGGTCATCTATCTATACCCCCTGTAACCTTGATATTTAGGATTGTGGTTAAATTCTTGCACACCCAGATTTTATGGTATAGTGGAGACACTGATACAAGAGACTTGTAATTTAATGTAATAATTTGGGAGCAACTTTGGGAATCGGAAATGAATGCAGGTTGAATATTTGCCAAAACCCATAGGAAGTGTTTGAGTGAACTTTAATGCCCATAGGGGCTGATTTCATCAAAATTCAGAGCAATTCATATTCAGGTTTATTTTGTTTTGTGTCGAGGGGCCTCATATTTGATCCTTACCTAAGGCCTTATTAACTCAAGAGTCACCTCTGCTTTTGACCTAGTATTAATTCTTGCAATTGTGCATTCAATTACACATGTAAAAGATATCAGAATAAATTAGTAGAAGTGAATTAAATCTTCATAAATTTGAAGCAAACATTTAGTAAAGAAAATAAAAGGTTTTGGGGAAGGGTTAAGGAGATAAGATATATGAAAAAAGGAGTGGGAAGTTGTCAAGGGTGTCTGTATGTATGTGTATGTATGTATTAAGTCTTATTTGTAAAGTTAATATAATGAGGTCCATCTATCATGCTCCGAATGGAACTTGACGGCCCGTGTTTCTGACAGCAGTTATGAAGCAGTGGTCTAAAGACCGCTGCTCCATAAACCTGTTGGCCTGCTCTGATGAGGCGGACAGGAATCGTTGGAATTCAACCCGATCGAGTATGATCAGGTTGATTGACACCCCCCTGCTGGCGGATGATTGGCCGTGAGTCTGCAGGGGCCGGCGTTGCACCAGCAGCTCACAAGAGCTGCTGGTGCAATGCTGAATACAGAGAGCGTATTGTTCTCCGCATTCAGCAATGTCTGTGGGACCTGATCCGCACTGTCGGATCAGGTGTGGAAGACATTTTATAATTCGGCCTCTGAAAGTCTATAGCAAAGAACTAAAGGAAAAGCTTCACAACTTAAAGGACAAGTAAACACAGTAAAATAACATAATCAATACACGTAAAAGCACATAGTTTGAATTTCAAAATAGTAGATATTTCTCTGACAAATTTCAAAATTAGTTCAATTTTCCTTCCCACTGCATCATGTGACAGCCACCAGCCAGTCACAAAATGCATTCATGCATATTCTTTTGATTATTGGAAATGCTCAGTAGGAGCTGGTGCCTTAGGAATGTACAAATAAAAAGATTGCGCACATTTACATAATGGAAATTAATTGTAAAGTTGTTTGAAATTGTGTTTAATTTTGACTTTAGTGTTCCTTTAAACATAATTTTTCCCTTGATCAGCTTTGTGCTCAAGCTTCCTTTTACATGAATAATTTTGGTGTGGGCCCTCATAAAAATGTATTATTTGAGAATAATTACACATCAACTTATACAACATAAATACTGTAGTGCACACTTCACACCAGCTAACATGATAAATATTAACCACTCGCTAACTCAATAAATATTAACCACTATGCAAGTAGTATGAATTGCACGCAAGCATTATTATCATTTCATTCTGCTAGCATTTGTGTGTCCATGTTGTAATCTTGACCAAAAAAAAAAAGATGTAGAAAGAAGTTTAAAGTCTATTTATAAATACTTGTTGAATTAAAGAAACAGTCTACACCAGAATTTGTACTGTTTAAAATGATATATAATCCCTTTATTACCTGTTCCCCAGTTTTACATAGCCAACACAGTTATATTAATATACTTTTTACCTCTGTAATTAACTTGTATCTAAGCCTCTGCAGACTGCCCATTATTTTAGTTATTTTGACAGACTTGCATTTTAGCCAATCAGTGCATTTTAGCCAATCCACATGTATGAGCACAATTTTATCTGTATGGCACACATGAACCTCTATTTGTGAAAAACTGTCAAAATGCATTCAGATAAGAGGTGACCTTCAGGAGCTAAGAAATTAGCATATGAGCCTACCTAGGTTTAGCTTTCAACTAAGCATACCATAAGAACAAAGCAAAATTAATGATTAAAGTAAATTGGAAAGTTGTTTAAAAATTACATGACCTATCTGAACCATGAAAGTTTAATTTCGACTAGACTGTCCCTTTAATTTATAATTTATATGGGAATACATGCAATCATGTTTACTTACAGCTAATAAGAAGATAAACCATAAACATACAATTATTTGGGAGCAAAATTTGCCATTCTTAAAATAGTTTAATTATAACACCTAAACCATTTAACTATCCTACATCAATATATATATGAAGCAAAGAGGTAACCGTACAAGGAAGAAGCAAAGAAACTAATAAGGAGCGAGAAAGTATTAATGACAGGGAAGGGACAGCAGAAAAGAAAATGTCACAAAAGGCAAAGAGCCTATTATGCTGCACAGCTTCATATAAGTCTGTAAAACCAAAGACCAGGGCAGACACGTTGACATTTTGTTCCCATGCTGAATTTTACAGGCAGCTCATAAATACATTAAAGTCATAAAAGAGTTATCATTTTTCACTTTTCAGTTACTGATATATTTTATACGGAATATTTATAAAAAACAATATTTTATCAAATATATGAGTAAATAAGTATAATTAATGCATTTGGGTATAGAAGTGCTCTTTTTACTTCATAAATATACATGTGATGAACAGTTTAAGACTTGAGAGACTTTATTTTAGAAGAGTATAATTTTTTAATTTTATTTTTCGAACTTGGCAAACTATAAACCTCCTATAAGTTACATTATTCAAATTTTAATTTAAAGGGACACTGAACCCAAATGTTTTCTTTAGTGATTCAGATATATTTTAAGCAAATTTCTAATTTACTCCTATTATCACTTTTTCTTCGTTCTCTTGCTATCTTTATTTGAAAAAGAAGGCATCTAAGCTTTTTTTTTAGGTTCAATACTCTAGACAGCACTTTTTTATTGGTGGATGAATTTATCCACCAATCCGCAAGGACAACCCTGGTTGTTCACCAAAAATGGGCCGGCATCTAAACTTATATTCTTGCATTTCAAATAAAGATACCAAGAGAATGAAGAACATTTGATAATAGGAGTAAATTAGAAAGATGCTTAAAATTTCATGCTCTATCTGAACCACAAAAACATAATTTATGCTTACCTGATAAATTTATTTCTCTTGTAGTGTATCCAGTCCACGGATCATCCATTACTTATGGGATATTAACTCCTCCCCAACAGGAAGTGCAAGAGGATTCACCCAGCAGAGCTGCTATATAGCTCCTCCCCTAACTGCCATTACCAGTCATTCGACCGAAAACATGCAGAGAAAGGAAAACCATAGGGTGCAGTGGTGACTGTAGTTTAATGGAAAAATTACCTGCCTTAAAGTGACAGGGCGGGCCGTGGACTGGATACACTACAAGAGAAATAAATTTATCAGGTAAGCATAAATTATGTTTTCTCTTGTTAAGTGTATCCAGTCCACGGATCATCCATTACTTATGGGATACCAATACCAAAGCTAAAGTACATGGATGACGGGAGGGACAGGCAGGCTCTTTATACGGAAGGAACCACTGCCTGAAGAACCTTTCTCCCAAAAACAGCCTCCGAAGAAGCAAAAGTGTCAAATTTGTAAAATTTGGAAAAAGTATGAAGAGAAGACCAAGTTGCAGCCTTGCAAATCTGTTCAACAGAATCCTCATTCTTAAAGGCCCAAGTGGAAGCCACAGCTCTAGTAGAATGTGCTGTAATTCTTTCAGGAGGCTGCTGTCCAGCAGTCTCATAGGCTAACCGTATTATGCTACGAAGCCAAAAGGAGAGAGAGGTAGCCGAAGCTTTTTGACCTCTCCTCTGACCAGAATAAACGACAAACAGGGAAGACGTTTGTCGAAAATCCTTAGTTGCCTGTAGATAAAATTTCAGGGCACGGACTACATCTAGATTGTGTAGCAGACGTTCCTTTTTCGATGAAGGATTAGGACACAAAGATGGAACCACAATCTCTTGATTGATATTCCTGTTAGTGACCACCTTAGGTAGGAACCCAGGTTTAGTACGCAGAACTACCTTGTCTGAATGAAAAATCAGATAAGGAGAATCACAATGTAAGGCAGATAACTCAGAGACTCTTCGAGCCGAGGAAATCGTCATTAAAAACAGAACTTTCCAAGATAACAACTTGATATCAATGGAATGAAGGGGTTCAAACGGAACCCCCTGTAAAACATTAAGAACTAAGTTCAAACTCCATGGTGGAGCAACAGTTTTAAACACAGGCTTGATCCTAGCTAAAGCCTGACAAAAAGCTTGAACGTCCGGAACTTCTGACAGACGTTTGTGTAAAAGAATGGACAGAGCTGAAATCTGTCCCTTTAAGGAACTAGCGGATAAACCCTTTTCTAAACCTTCTTGTAGAAAAGACAATATCCTCGGAATCCTAACCTTACTCCATGAGTAACTCTTGGATTCGCACCAATATAAGTATTTGCGCCATATCTTATGGTAAATCTTTCTGGTAACAGGCTTCCTAGCCTGTATTAAGGTATCAATAACTGACTCAGAAAAACCACGTTTTGATAAAATCAAGCGTTCAATTTCCAAGCAGTCAGCTTCAGAGAAATTAGATTTTGATGTTTGAAGGGACCCTGGATCAGAAGGTCCTGTTTCAGAGGTAGCGACCAAGGTGGACAGGATGACATGTCCACTAGATCTGCATACCAAGTCCTGCGTGGCCATGCAGGCGCTATTAGAATCACTGATGCTCTCTCCTGTTTGATTCTGGCAATCAATCGAGGAAGCATCGGGAAGGGTGGAAACACATAAGCCATCCCGAAGGTCCAAGGTGCTGTCAAAGCATCTATCAGAACCGCTCCCGCATCTCTGGATCTGGACCCGTAACGAGGAAGCTTGGCGTTCTGTCGAGACGCCATGAGATCTATCTCTGGTTTGCCCCAACGTCGAAGTATTTGGGCAAAGACCTCCGGATGAAGTTCCCACTCCCCCGGATGAAAAGTCTGACGACTTAAGAAATCCGCCTCCCAGTTCTCCACTCCCGGGATGTGGATTGCTGACAGGTGGCAAGAGTGAGACTCTGCCCAGCGAATTATCTTTGATACTTCCATCATTGCTAGGGAGCTTCTTGTCCCTCCCTGATGGTTGATGTAAGCTACAGTCGTGATGTTGTCCGACTGAAACCTGATGAACCCCCGAGTTGTTAACTGGGGCCAAGCCAGAAGGGCATTGAGAACTGCTCTCAATTCCAGAATGTTTATTGGTAGGAGACTCTCCTCCTAATTCCATTGTCCCTGAGCCTTCAGAGAATTCCAGACAGCGCCCCAACCTAGTAGGCTGGCGTCTGTTGTTACAATTGTCCAGTCCGGCCTGCTGAATGGCATCCCCCTGGACAGATGTGGCCGAAAAAGCCACCATAGTAGAGAATTTCTGGTCTCTTGATCCAGATTCAGAGTAGGGGACAAGTCTGAGTAATCCCCATTCCACTGACTTAGCATGCACAATTGCAGCGGTCTGAGATGTAGGCGTGCAAAGGGTACTATGTCCATTGCTGCTACCATTAAGCCGATCACCTCCATGCATTGAGCTACTGACGGGTGTTGAATGGAATGAAGGACACGGCATGCATTTTGAAGCTTTGTTAACCTGTCTTCTGTCAGGTAAATCTTCATTTCTACAGAATCTATAAGAGTCCCCAAGAAGGGAACTCTTGTGAGTGAAAAGAGAGAACTCTTCTTTTCGTTCACCTTCCATCCATGCGACCTTAGAAATGCCAGTACTAACTCTGTATGAGACTTGGCAGTTTGAAATCTTGAAGCTTGTATCAGAATGTCGTCTAGGTACGGAGCTACCGCAATTCCTCGCGGTCTTAGTACCGCCAGAAGAGCACCCAGAACCTTTGTGAAGATTCTCGGAGCCGTAGCCAATCCGAATGGAAGAGCTACAAACTGGTAATGCCTGTCTAGAAAGGCAAACCTTAGATACCGGTAATGATCTTTGTGAATCGGTATGTGAAGGTAAGCATCCTTTAAATCCACTGTGGTCATGTACTGACCCTTTTGGATCATGGGTAAAATTGTCCGAATAGTTTCCATTTTGAACGATGGAACTCTTAGGAATTTGTTTAGGATCTTTAAATCCAAGATTGGCCTGAACGTTCCCTCTTTTTTGGGAACCACAAACAGATTTGAGTAAAACCCTTGTCCTTGTTCCGACCGCGGAACCGGATGGATCACTCCCATTAATAAAAGATCTTGTACGCAGCGTAGAAACGCCTCTTTCTTTATTTGGTTTGTTGACAACCTTGACAGATGAAATCTCCCTCTTGGGGGAGAGAATTTGAAGTCTAGAAGGTATCCCTGAGATATGATCTCTAACGCCCAGGGATCCTGGACATCTCTTGCCCAAGCCTGGGCGAAGAGAGAAAGTCTGCCCCCCACTAGATCCGTTCCCGGATCGGGGGCCCTCGATTCATGCTGTCTTAGGGGCAGCAGCAGGTTTCCTGGCCTGCTTGCCCTTGTTCCAGGACTGGTTAGGTCTCCAGCCTTGTCTGTAGCGAGCAACAGCTCCTTCCTGTTTTGGTGCAGAGGAAGTTGATGCTGCTCCTGCTTTGAAATTACGAAAGGAACGAAAATTAGACTGTCTAGCCTTAGGTTTGGCTCTGTCTTGAGGCAGGGCATGGCCTTCACCTCCTGTAATGTCAGCGATAATTTCTTTCAACCCGGGCCCGAATAAGGTCTGCCCTTTGAAAGGTATATTAAGCAATTTAGATTTAGAAGTAACGTCAGCTGACCAGGATTTTAGCCACAGTGCTCTGCGTGCCTGAATGGCGAATCCGGAATTCTTAGCCGTAAGTTTAGTTAAATGTACTACGGCATCTGAAATAAATGAGTTAGCTAACTTAAGGGCTTTAAGCTTGTGTGTAATCTCATCTAATGGAGCTGATTCAAGTGTCTCTTCCAGAGACTCAAACCAAAATGCTGCTGCAGCCGTGACAGGCGCAATGCATGCAAGAGGTTGCAATATAAAACCTTGTTGAACAAACATTTTCTTAAGGTAACCCTCTAACTTTTTATCCATTGGATCTGAAAAGGCACAGCTATCCTCCACCGGGATAGTGGTACGCTTAGCTAAAGTAGAAACTGCTCCCTCCACCTTAGGGACCGTTTGCCATAAGTCCTGTGTGGTGGCGTCTATTGGAAACATCTTTCTAAATATCGGAGGGGGTGAGAACTGCACACCGGGTCTATCCCACTCCTTAGTAACAATTTCAGTAAGTCTCTTAGGTATAGGAAAAACGTCAGTACTCGCCGGTACCGCAAAATATTTATCCAACCTACACATTTTCTCTGGTATTGCAACTGTGTTACAATCATTCAGAGCCGCTAACACCTCCCCTAGTAATACACGGAGGTTTTCCAGCTTAAATTTAAAATTTGAAATATCTGAATCCAGTTTGTTTGGATCAGAACCGTCACACGCAGAATGAAGCTCTCCATCCTCATGTTCTGCAAATTGTGACGCAGTGTCTGACATGGCCCTAATATTATCAGCGCACTCTGTTCTCACCCCAGAGTGATCACGCTTACCTCTTAGTTCTGGTAATTTAGCCAAAACTTCAGTCATAACAGTAGCCATATCCTGTAATGTGATTTGTAATGGCCGCCCAGATGTACTCGGCGCTACAATATCACGCACCTCCCGAGCGGGAGATGCAGGTACTGACACGTGAGGCGAGTTAGTCGGCATAACTCTCCCCTCGTTGTTTGGTGAAATATGTTCAATTTGTACAGATTGACTTTTATTTAAAGTAGCATCAATACAGTTAGTACATAAATTTCTATTGGGCTCCACTTTGGCTTTAGCACATATAGCACAGATATCTTCCTCTGAATAAGACATGTTTAACACACTAGCAAATAAACTAGCAACTTGGAAATACTTTTCAAGTAATTTACTATAATATGAAAACGTACTGTGCCTATAAGAAGCACAGAAAAAGTTATGACAGTTGAAAATTAATAAACTGAAAAGTTATAGCATCAAATTTTTGTAAAAAACACAATTTTAGCAAAGGATTGCTCCCATTAGCAAAGGATAACTAACCCTGATAGCAGAAAAAAAAAAAATACAGAAATAAACGTGTTTTTTTTTTATCACAGTCAACTACAATCTCACAGCTCTGCTGTGAGTGATTACCTCCCTCAAAACAAGTTTTGAAGACCCCTGAGTTCTGTAGAGATGAACCGGATCATGCAGGGAAGACAATAAACTTCTGACTGAATTTTTTTGATACGTAGCAAAAGCACCAAAAAAGGCCCCTCCCCCTCACACATAACAGTGAGAGAGATCAGTAAACTGTCATAAATTAAATAAAACGACTGCCAAGTGGAAAAAAATAGTGCCCAAAACATTTTTTCACCCAGTACCTCAGAAAATTAAACGATTTTACATGCCAGCAAAAAACATTTAACATTAATAAATTGAGTGTTATTAAAAAGCCTGTTGCTAGTCCCTGCAAATTAGGCTAAAGTTTTATGCATACAGTATAATTCCAGTGAAGTGCCATTCCCCAGAATACTGAAGTGTAAAATATACATACATGACAGCCTGATACCAGTTGCTGCTACTGCATTTAAGGCTGAGTTTACATTATATCGGTATGGCAGAATTTTCTCATCAATTCCATTGTCAGAAAATAATAAGCTGCTACATACCTCTTTGCAGATTAATCTGCCCGCTGTCCCCTGATCTGAAGTTTACCTCTCCTCAGATGGCCGAGAAACAGCAATATGATCTTAACTACTCCGGCTAAAATCATAGAAAAACTCAGGTAGATTCTTCTTCAAATTCTACCAGAGAAGGAATAACACACTCCGGTGCTATTATAAAATAACAAACTTTTGATTGAAGGTATGAAACTAAGTATAATCACCAAAGTCCTCTCACACATCCTATCTATTCGTTGGGTGCAAGAGAATGACTGGTAATGGCAGTTAGGGGAGGAGCTATATAGCAGCTCTGCTGGGTGAATCCTCTTGCACTTCCTGTTGGGGAGGAGTTAATATCCCATCAGTAATGGATGATCCGTGGACTGGATACACTTAACAAGAGAAAGAAAAAATTTGGGTTCAGTGTCCCTTTAATTATACTATGGCTTCTGTAATGAGACATATGTGAAATCATTTTGTGGATCAAAATAGTTTCAGAAACTAGTAAAGTAACTTTAATCAATGATATAATTATTATTTTTATAGATACTCCCAAAATGATCATACCATGAACAGATGATTAGGCTAAAATATGTGAGGGAACAAGTTAACACATGAAAGTGATACATTATATTTTTAAAAAGTTGACTAGAAAATAACACATGAATATCTCTACATAAATAATACATGGCTAGATTACAAGTTTTGCGTTATGAGTGAAAAAGCAGCGTTAAAGCTCTTTTTCACTACCGCTGCTAATACGAGTCTTGCAGGTATAGGTGTTCCGCACACTTTTTTGGCCGTAACGCAAATTAACTTACGCAATTTGCATTAAGTCTTTTTTCAATGGGACTTCCATAGCACCGGTATTACGAGTCTGCCTGGGAGGCCAAAAAGTGAGCGGTACAGCCTATACCGCCAAGATCCATACCGTAAACTGAAAGTCAGTAGTTATTGGTTTTACGCTACAAAGCTGCAGCATAAAACTCATAACTAAAGAGCTAAAATGTACACTAACACCCATAAACTACCTATTAACCCCTAAACTGAGGCCCACCCACATCGCAAACACTAAAATAAAATTATTAACCCCTAATCTGCCGCTCCGTACATCGCCACCACTAGAATAAACATATTAACCCCTAAACCTCTGCATTCCCGCCTCACAAACACTAGTTAAATATTATTAACCCCTAATCTGCTGCCCCTAACATTGCTGCCACCTACCTACACTTATTAACCCCTAACTGCTGCCCCCAACGTCACCACTACTATACTAAATTTATTAACCCCTAAACCTAAGGCTAACCCTAACACCCACTAACTTAAATATAATTAAAATAAATCTAAATAAAACCTACTAATTCCTATTTAAAACTAAATACTTACCTATAAAATAAACCCTAAGCTAGCTGCAATATAACTAATAGTTACATTGTATCTAGCTTAGGTTTTATTTTTATTTCACAGGCAAGTTTGTATTTATTTTAACTAGGTAGAATATTAACTATTTACTAACTACCTAGCTAAAATAAATACAAATTTAACTTTAAAATAAAACCTAACCGGGCTTACAATAAAACCTTACCTTACACTATAATTAAATAAATTACCTAAATTAAATACAATTACCTAAATTACAAAAAAAACCCCACTAAATTACACAAAATAAGAAAAAAGAAATTATCAGATATTTAAACTAATTACACCTAATCTAATAGCCCTATCAAAATAAAAAGCCCCCCCCCCAAATAAAAAAAAACCCTAGCCTAAACTAAACTACCAATAAATAAAATCCTAACTAAAAAAACCTAAGATCCCCATTGCCCTGAAAAGGGTATTTGGATGGGTGTTGCCCTTAAATGGACATTTAGCTCTTTTTCAAGTGCCCAAACCCTAATCTAAAAATAAAACTTACCCAATAAACCCTTAAAAAAACTAACATTAACCCCCGAAGATCCACTTACAGTTTTGAAGACTGGACATCCATCCTAACGAAGCCAGAAGAAGTCTTCATCAAAGCGGCAATAAGTCCTCAACGAAGCCGGGAGAAGTCTTCATCCAAGCCAGCAGAAGTGGTCCTCCAGACGGGCAGAAGTCTTCATCCAGAGGACATCTTCTATCTTCATCCATCTGGTGCGGAGCGGGTCCATCTTCAAGACATCCAGCGCGGAGCATCCTCTTCAATCGAAGTCTTCTTCCAGAATGAAAGTTCATTTAAGTGACGTCATCCAAGATGGCGTCCCTTGAATTCTGATTGGCTGATAGAATTCAATCAGCCAATCGGAATTAAAGGTGAAAAAATCCTATTGGCTGATGCAAACAGTCAATAGGATTGAGCTTCAATCCTATTGGCTGATTGATTGAGGTAATTTATTTAATTATAGTGTAAGGTTAGGTTTTATTGTAAGGCAGGTTAGGTTTTATTTTACAGGTAAATTTGTATTTATTTTAGCTAGATAGTTAGTAAATAGTTAATAACTATTTAGTAACTATTCTACCTAGTTAAAATAAATACAAACTTAACTGTAAAATAAAAATAAAACCTAAGATAGATACACTGTAACTATTAGTTATATTGTAGCTAGCTTAGGGTTTATTTTACAGGTAAGTATTTAGTTTTAAATAAGAATTATTTAGGTAATTATAGTAGGATTTATTTAGATTTATTTTAATTATATTTAAGTTAGGGGGTGTTAGGGTTGGGATTAGACTTAGGTTTAGGGGTCAATAACTTTAGTATAGTGGCGGCAACGTTGGGGGTGGCAGATTAGGGGTTAATAAATGTAGGTAGGTGGCGGCAATGTTAGGGGCGGCAGATTAGGGGTTAATAATATTTAACTAGTGTTTGTGATGCAGAAGTGCGGCAGTTTAGGGGTTAATATGTTCATTATAGTGGAGGTGATGTCCAGAGCTGCAGATTAGGGCTTAATAAGTATAATGTAGGTGTCGGCGATGTCAAGGGTGGCAGATTAGGGGTTAATAAGTGTAAGATTAGGGGTGTTTAGACTTGGGGTTCATGTTAGGGTGTTAGGTGTAAACATAAATTTTGTTTCCCCATAGGAATCAATGGGGCTGCGTTACAGAGCTTTACACTGCTTTATTGCAGGTGTTAGGCTTTTTTTCAGCCGCCTCTCCCCATTGATGTCTATGCGGAAATCGTACACGAGCACGTAAAACCAGCTCAACGCAGCTTTCAGCTGCGCTGGTATTGGAGTGCGGTATGGAGCTCAATTTTGCTCTACGCACACTTTTTGCCTGCTAACGCCGGGTTTTTATAAACCTGTAATACCAGCGCTGTAGGGAAGTGAGCATTGACAATAACTTGCAAGTTAGTACCGCACCCCTCATAACGCAAAACTCGTAATCTAGCCGAAATATATTTTATATAAAAATGTCTACTCTGTGAGCAGTTATTCTTCAGCTACTCTTTTTTACTGTCATCTGCCTGATGGGGAAAAAACAGTCAATTAACATCATCAGTGCTTTACTGTGACCTTATTGGATTTCACCATAATCTCTTGAGATCTCATATTAAACATTTTTAAATTGATGAGGAAAATAAAGGTACTGTGCTTACACATATCAGGTACACACTCCCTTGCAAGTACCAGGACAATTATTATTATTATTATTATTATTATTATTATTATTATTATTAAGCAGTACTTGTTCACTCATTTAATACAATGCTCTGCTCAAGGTATAATACATTCAGGTCTATGTATAAAAATTAAAATACAAACATGTAGCATTTCTTTTTTGTATTTTCAAGAGGCAAAGACTGGTATAAGTTAGTCAAGGTGTGAATTTGTGAAATTAAGTTTATGGGCCCCACAAACAAAGCTGTAGGCGGGCAAGGTTCCTGAACCTCTCCACCTTTCTTCAAGGAGAAGATCCTGTCAATCACCTCAAATGAATGGAAGGGTAAGAATCAGAGGTCAGACAGCCGCTGCTTCTTATATCACAGAAAGTAGGCTCACATGTGACAGTACAAGTTTGCCCTTACAAGGACTCAGAATCAGCATTTATTGCTGAGTACATTGAGCCCTATTTGTATTTGGGAGTAATTCCATATACCTACACTAATTAGATGACAGTAGCATGGGATGTAAATAGGCATATATTTTCACAGATCTAAGAGTGCTGAGTAAAATTTGGGATCAATTGGTGTAGCAAAATAGTGAGAAATCTCGCAGCTGTGATTTATTGGGACCTGTAGCAGTTCATTGGTTTAACAAATAGAACACATAAAACATCTCCTGTTTAGGTTCTTATTTGAGCAGATTTTGCTGATTACAAAATACAAAGTCCACAGTGACTACTATATTATTTTGTATTTGTCTCTTACTTACAAAGGGAATCCCCTTAGTGAGATACAAACTTACAACTGAACATAACCTTTTCTTGAATTCCTTTTGGGACCGTGTTGTATCTGTTGTGATGAACTTTACAGAATCTAGGTCAGTTAGTAGTTTTGTTCTTTGTAACAACTTTTAATTTACTTTTCCAGTAAAACATCACACCAAACGTATCACCTTCATCTAGAAAATACTATACCAAATACATCACAATATTTCACGAAATATACTAACCTCTTAGTGCAATTCTCATTTTAGCAAGCCTTACCATATTGCTGTTAATTTTATTCTGTAAGCAAAACAAAGAAGAAAAAGCTCAGCAGACTGTTTTATTCCATTTTTATTCTTGAAAATAGTAAGGCAATTTGAATATTTTATGTTCTGAATGCAATATTTATTTTAATAATAGATTATAATGATTAACTCCATAAAGCATACCTTAATAACGTGCACTTTAGCTCTATGTGTTGATTAATTGCAACGTTGCAACAACAAGGAAAAATGTATTACACCTTTTAAGGTCTTTTGGATAAAAAAACTTACTTACAGTTTGCTCAATAATTTAGGGATGTCTCCAAAAAAGCAATTTGCAGAATAGTAAACACCTTGCAATTACAGGGCACTTGTGTTGTCTAGCAATAAAATAAAATATATGCCACATCTAAACACTTTTTAAAAACAAATTAACATCTTGTTTGCTGCAATAATTTTTTCAATAACCACTCTCCAATCACTTCTTGCCTTACTTGATCTAGCTCTGGGCTTGGGACAGAAGATAAAAAGGATAGTAACAGTCATTATGTTATACATTGTTTTGCAGTTCTTATCTGTTAAAGCCAATTAGGTAAAGATATGTTGCAGGGTTAGTCTTTTACATAATTAGAAAAGCCACAATAGATTACACGAAAGGGGGCAAAATAAACACTGAATGCATATTGCAGAATTATTTTATTGCTTGACACTAGTGATGTCGCGAACAGTTCTGCCGCGAATAGTTCACAGCGAACATAGCATGTTCGCGTTCGCAGCGGACGGCGAACATATGCGATGTTCGATCCGCCCCCTATTCGTCATCATTGAGTAAACTTTGACCCTGTAGCTCACAGTCACAAGACACATTCCAGCCAATCAGCAGCAGACACTCCCTCCCAGACCCTCCCACGTCCTGGACAGCATCCATTTTAGATTCATTTGGAGCCTGCATTCTTAGTGAGAGGAGGGACAGTGTAGCTGCTGCTGATTTAATAGGGAAATCGATAGCTAGGCTAGTGTATTCAGTGTCCACTATAGTCCTGAAGGACTCATCTGATCTCTGCTGTAAGGACAGCACCCCAAAAAACCCTTTTTAGGGCTAGAACATCAGTCTGCTTTTTTTTTCCCCTGTGTAATCTAATTGCAGCCTGCCTGCCAGCTCAGGCTCACAGCATATACTGTGCCCACTTGCCCAGTGCCACCACTCATATCTGGTGTAACAGTAGTGTACATTTAAAAAAAACAAAAAAACTTTTTTTACTGTGAAATAATAGCAGTCAGTTTCCTTCACACGTGTGCATTCCAGGTCCTGCCAGGGCACAGTGTCACACCAGTGCAAGTCATATCGGCTAAAACAGTAGTATACATACATTTAAAAAAAACAATCTTTTTTATTGTGAAATAATAGCAGTCAGTTTCCCTCACACGTGTGCGTTTCAGGGCCTGCCTGCCAGAGCAAAGTGTGACACCAGTGCAACTCATATCTGGTGCAACAGTAGTGTACATTTAAAAAAAAAACTAGAAATTTGACTGTGAAATAATAGCAGTCAGTTTCCTTCACACGTGTGCGTTTCAGGGCCTGCCAGGGCACAGTGTCACACCAGTGCAACTCATATCTGGTGTAACAGTAGTGTACATTAAAAAAAAATAGATATTTGACTGTGAAATAATAGCAGTCAGTTTCCTTCACACGTGTGCGTTTCAGGGCCTGCCAGGGCACAGTGTCACACCAGTGCAACTCATATCTGGTGTAACAGTAGTGTAGATTTAAAAAAAACAACAACCTTTTTTTACTGTGAAATAATAGCAGTCAGTTTCCCTCACACGTGTGCGTTCCAGGTCCTGCCAGGGCACAGTGTCACACCAGTGCAAGTCATATCTGCTAAAACAGTAGTGTACATTTAAAAAAAAACAAAAAAAAACTTACACTACCTGAACGATACAACATCATACCTGATGTTTTAAAGCACATTATTCCAAACAATTTAGGAATGTTAGGTGATTTATGCCCTTTATGGATTAAAACCAGACTCTGCATCAACTATGTAATTTTCCATGTGAGTTTGTCATGGATCCCCCTCCGGCACACCACAGTCCAGGTGTTAGTCCCCTTGAAACAACTTTTCCATCACTTTTGTGGACAGAAAGAGTCCCTGTGGGTTTTAAAATTTGCCTGCCTATTGAAGACTATGGCGGTTCGCCCAGTTTGCCGGTTCGCCGGTTCGCAAACTTTTGCGGAAGTTCGCGTTCGCCGTTCGTGAACACAAAATTTTAGGTTCGCAACATCACTACTTGACACTAAGCATTTAATATAAAAATCTCAAGGTGTCTACAGCCCGTTTAACTTGTATAATGGTTATGACAGAAGCTCATACAATTGCATTATTTGAAAATGCAAATAGTAAAAGTGTTTATGTTTAAAAAAGAAAGAAAACGTGTAAGAAATGTATTTATGTAATAAATTTTGATGTGTTTTTAATAGTTTTAACTTGGAAGTTTTTTTTTTCTTTATCTATGAACTAAGGTCTATTACGAGTAGCAAACTATGTATTGATCCCGCTTGCACATTAACATCGCAAGAAGTAAACTTTTTGCCCATGTTGGGTAGCATGCATATTACAGTTTGGAAGTAAAACGTTTTTGCACTAGCACTTAACCGACATGTGAAAAAAGCCAACACTCGAATATGGTGACCATGTTAATGTATTCCTCCATATACTTCAATGGAGGGTGAAAAGTGGAAAAAAAAACACCCTTACTTGCGCGTAAACCCGATCGCATATTCTCAAGTGCGCTAACCCAACATGAAATATTAATATTTCACATACCAATGTTATTCACATATCAGAATTTGTTCTATTTATTCTTAAATACATATATATATATATATATATATATATATACATATGTGTGTAACTATATATAAGTATATATATATATATAACTGCATGTAATAGACACTACTATAAAGAGGAATATGCACAGATATTGATCTAAAAATCCAGCATAAATCCTTTTAAAAACTTATTTATAAGCTCCCAGGTTAGCCTTGTTGATGAGGTTAGGCTGGGACACCCAGTGATAGAGGCTGGAAAAGATCGAAGAGCAGAGAATTCCCCCTTCCTTGCATATGAAAAGACAGATTACAAAAACATGAGCAGCAGGAATCTGTAGACTTCAGTCTACATCAGATACTTTGGGGCTTGGTAAGGAGTCTTAAAATCAGCACAATGTTACAAAAACACTCTCAAATGGGTTATATAAATTGATCATCTACATTTATGCAAAGAAAAATCTAGTGTACAATGTGCTTTATAAAAATACTTAGAAATATTGCTGATTTATGATGCACATCCTTTTGTACTCAAACAAAGATGCTTTACAGAGTTTACTACATATTTCTTAACCCCTTAACCACAAACTGGGTACATGGTCTGTCCTTAAAGGGACATTAAACACTCATTTTTTCTTTTCATAAATGTTTTGTAGATGATCTATTTATATAGCCCATAAAGTTTTTTTTTTTTTTTTAAATGTATAGTTTTGCTTATTTTTAAATTGCTCTGATTTTCAGACTCCTAACCAGCTACCTTCTCCAGCTTGCTCCTGTTTGTGCAAAAGGGTCTTTTCATATGCAAATGAAGGGGGGTGGGGGAGTGTTAGGGGTAATATGAACCTGATGGCAGCCATCTTGTTCTTCGCAGCCATCTTGTTCCTCGCAGCCATTTTGTAATGAATAGACTTTATTATACTGGGGTATTATGCAGTAAGAATTATATGCATGTTATGATAATTTCCTTAGCTGTTCGGCCTTGCCAATGTACCCTGGCCCGACGCCCAGAAATAAGATAGAATAAGATAATGTAAACAAGAGGCTTCAGAATCCTTGTTGTCTCCGCAGATGGTAGTTTGTTATGACTCTGTAATTATTGTTATGAGAAACTCATGTTCCAGTTTTTCCTTGTAAATTGCTCTGTATAACTGTGTAAGATGACGCGGTCCTAACGTGTCATCCCCTTAACCCTGTATGTCACTATAAGAAAGGCTTGCACTGTGCAATAAACAGAATTGGCTTTCGATCATAATGCTGCGTGGTCTGAGTCATTCTAAGGGGCCCTTATCAGATAATCTACATATGCCTCAGGTGCTACACTAGGCCCCAGGCTTTGGCCTGCGCTGACACCCCCCCCCCCCGTGGGATTATACACCTTACAGGGAGGGTCTTATTTCCCAATTGCAGTGGGCTTTCCAGCTACCTTTTCAACAGAGCTAAAGTGAGAGCTTATAAGTAAGTTTTTAAACAGTTTTATACTTGATTTTGATATCAGTATTTGTGCATCTTATTCTTTATAGTAGTGTCTATTACATGCAGTTATATGAAAATTAGTGTATACTGTCCCTTTAAACACTTAAGCCTAACTCTGTATGGAAGCTGTGTCCTGGGTTGTTACAGCATGGGTTTCCTCAGGAGTGAGGCATTACAGAAACCACATTATAGAGACCATCCCAGACTAGCAATTGCAGGGACAAGGTGTCAGTAAGGCGCATCCAACACATGCGATCAGTGTGTATCTCATGCTGTGGCTGGATGCCAGCATAAGAGGTTACCCATGCCTGCATAGGAGGTTATTCAGCAATATGTGTATACAATCACTATATACAATCACTGCTACAGCCAGTTATTGACTGTATACATAAAATCTAGCCTAGGTACTGGCATACTGCAATACATGCTGGTATCAGGCTCACTGGGCTATCACTGAATGCCTCAGGAGTAAGACTGTTCAATGATGCCCAAAAAGTTCCCATGGTAATATAATCACTGTGACCTTGTCATTTTTGACACGTGATCCCTGGATCACGTGTCAAAAATGACAAGGCTTCTCTTGTCCCTTCTACGTCTCTCTGTGGGCTTAATGTTAAAAGCATTGCGATAATGGTGATATTTTTAAAAGGGATCTGTATTGTGATTGAGATTGGCTGTGAAATGATATAAAGGGCTACAATCAGTGTTTAAAGGTAGTCTTGCCAAGAAGCGTTTTACTTTAACTCTTGGTGGAAGGCGATACTTCTCTGACACTGGTGAAGTGTAATGTAAATGATACCTTTATACAGCATTGACAGGTAATACCATTTACATGTGTCAACAGAAACTCAAGCCTTTTTGTCTAATATAACACTGTGTGTATATTATACATCTGTATACACTATATAATGTATATGTATCATATTGTAAAATGCTATAATATATATGTAAAGTCTTTTGTGAAGTAAATAAATATGTTTTTAAACTTTAGATGTCTTTCCATAGACAACATTAGCTGCTGCCTTTTCTTTTTAAGTTGCTGCAATGTAACAAAAGTGTTATTAATATGAAACATGTCTGTTGGACACAATAGTATATGTAAAACCCATTTAGCAGTGTTAACTTATATTGGCTATAAATATAGAATATTAAAAAAAACATCAATACCAAAAAACAAGTTTTAGATAGTACAAAGTTTAGAAATTGCCCTTTGGTAAAACAAAACCCATGGCTACTGTCTTTAATGGAATAATAATATCCAGAACATGAAATCTTCTTCCCAAAAAAAAACAAAAAAAAAAACCCCCATTTATTTATTTCATGAAAATACTTTAAATACATAGTAAAGCATTTTACAATATAATACAAATGGATAATACAGTGTGTACACATGTTAAATATGCATGCAATATCCCAGCTCCTAAAGGTTTATTATTAAGTACTAGTGTTTTTTTTTGTTTTTTGTTTTTTTTTTGAATTTTAACAAATTTTATTGTTCATAATTTCACATATACAAAATTGACATACCTTTTGCATAAACGTTCACAGTATCCAACATGTTTGTATTCCAATTATAGCATACAAATAACTATTATAACCTGATACATTACTCTAGCATCCTATGCTCTTAAACAGTATAACAAAAATCCTGTCTTCTAGGCTAAATAGACAAATAGATAGTAAAATTACTATTAGGGAGGTCGGGGAGAGAGGAAAAAAAAAAAAAAAAAAAAAAAAACCCACTGCACACACACAATCATTCCATATATATTAGTTCCTACTCCGTACTCCAGCTTTGGGGAAATATGCCTGCTATGATATTAACCATTACATATTCTGTATTTCTAAGAGGTGCTATCAGTTGTGTTTGTATATTCGGGGATAACGATAGAATTCATTTTCCCCATTTCTTAAAAAAAACTTCTAAATGGTCATTAGAAAAGTCTCGTAGACTATATTGTTCTGACATACATTGTCTAACTAACACATTTTTACATGCCACCAGTTTAGGGGCCTTCACTCCTTTCCAATCCTTAAGGATTAAATTCCTGATTACAAAGATTATAGTGTTAATTAGATCATTCTCTTTATGTTTATATGAATACTTTACTAAGAAGAAGACATGAAAGATTTGGATGTCAAATTCTATATGAAGTTTCTTCTTAAGCCAATAATTAATTTGTCTCCATAATTGGCGGATCTTTGGACACTCCCAAAAATAATGAATAATATCTGCCTTCTCTGCACTACATTTAGGGCATGTTAAAATAGTTCCGTACCACTCAGATACGTTGGCATTAGTAACATAGACTTTCCTGATCATTTTCAAGTGTGATTCTCTCCAGTTAGTCGGAACCCAATATTTATAACTTAGTTTAAAGGATTGTTCTATTTCCCCTATCTTTAAATTAGGAAACTCATTATGCCATCTATCTTTTATAGCCCTTAAATGTACTTCGTTATTGAAAGAGTTTATCATATTATAAACTATTGATATTGATGTTTTACCACTTTCATATAATTTTATAACATTCTCCAAAATCCCCATAGACCAATTAGGCTCATATATAATTTGTAGGTTATTGATGAAATGACGTATCTGTAGGAAAGCAAATAAATCCTTTTTTGGAAGATCATAGCTTCCAGCCAAGTTCAAAAAAGAGTTGACTGTCAGATCTTCCGACAATAATTGTTTAACATATACTAAACCTTTCCTTTTCCAACGATGAAATACTGTTTGTGTGAAACCCGGATGAAATTCCGGGTTACCACAAATACTGAGGATATTCGTACAAAAAGGATTTACATGCACTCGCATGCAGACCTGTTGCCATGCCTTTATTGTATTTTTAAAAATTAACATATTCGCGATTCTCTTAGGGATTTTACTTATGGGGCAGTGCAGGAGTGTTCCCAAATTAAATGGTTCAATCATATCACTTTCTATATGACCTAATGTTGAGTATTCCTGATTGGTTATCCAGTCCAATGCATATTTAGCTGTAGTTGCCAGTTTATACACTTCTATGTCTGGAAAGTCCAATCCTGCTACTAATTTGTTATGCTGTAGTTTATCTAGTGCAATCCTTGGCCTTTTACCTGCCCAAATAAATTGCGTACAATGTTTTTTAAAACATCTAATATCTTTTTTATGTAATAATAGCGGAATATTCTGACATAAATAAAGAATTTTCGGAAATAAGACAGATTTAATTAACATTACT